>NC_090749.1:62038901-62041401 GCF_036898095.1 Palaemon carinicauda
ATGCTGTATGTTGCACTTCTGCAATTGTTACACTTACTGTAACAGTATATTGTTCTTTGGGGAGTGTGTTGCTAGTTCTGCGGTTTGCTGTATACTTTAAGGAGTTCCAAGATGTCAAAACCTCAGTGACAGTAGTGCTGTAAATGTACTTAGCATGGTGCACTGTAGGCATTACTTGATTATCTTTGAAGTGCTCTTTAGCTATAGCTACATCTGCTTTTTATTCCTGAGCTTTATCTACGTTCCTTCTTCCTGTCTTCCATTTTGCTATCCAACTTTCACCCAAGATAAGACCAGGGAGCTTCAGGAAATGGCTGCTGTTGACTCAGTATGTAGACGTAGCTCCGAAGGTCGGAAAGCTTACAGACACTACTATTAACTATAATTGTTTAAAGGCTGTTCCTGAGTGGCAGAGGCAAGGGGCAGTGACACTGCCCTAGCAAGTTGGTCTATCCCCTAGAGACTAACAATATATACATATGATCAGTGCCCAAGCCCCTTCTCCACCAATGCTAGGACCAGGGAGGGCAGGGTAATGGCTACTGATGATTCAGCAAACAGACCTATAGGCTTCACCAAAGGGCTCATCCCTAGCTCACAAGGATAGTGAGGTTGCAGACACTACAAGAAACTATCAAGTTTGAGCGAAACTCGAACACCATTCCAACGAGCAAAAGGCAGACACGCTTCCAATAGGCCACCAATAGGTTTGAGCGAGGTTCCAATTCACTGACTGCAACTTCTGCATGTTTTTGAAGTAATTTACTAAGTAACATCATTTTATAGCAAGATTTGATAGAAATAAGGAGACTAATTTGACGGTAGGGAAGTCATAGGAGAATATCAACCAAGGAACAGACAGATTATACCCAAAGGCCTGTGAAATTGATAGACAATCACCAAATTCAGATGTAGGAATAACAACAGTATTTAGACTTTTATAAACTGTGAAACTGGACATAAAACTGAAAAATTGATTTGGGAAACCACCAGCAATTACCAAAAAATCTCGACCAAACGCGCAAACACCAATTCATTCCTATTGCATCAGAGAAAAACAGAACAACATCGTTTTGTACAAGTTACTCTGAAAGAGCGATCTACAGCCTCGGTCTATCCAACAACAAAGCGATTTCATGGAGTACTTTATTAGACAACTGTTAGATTTACGTAAACCCTTTATTTGTTAGCATTTCAACATTTCGCAATTGGATAATACACTGCCTGCATTAATAAACCTGTCAAATGGCATAGGGGATTACTATAAAATACTTATACACACAGAGTAGAGAGTTCCATCCGGATATAGAATAAGTTATTAAGCACCATTTCCAGGAGAATCCATTTTCCCATTCAATTTATCTTTATTTAATTGCGAATATCAGCGTCGCTCAAAGAGTGGAGGGTGTCAGTCTGGGCGATATAAATAATTGCGATATAAATCTCATCCAAGAGAGATGACTTTCATGCAAGAATCAGGGTATACCCGTTCTGTATGGATATTTATGTATGATAATGTAATTATATTCATATCACTGTGAGCGTGAATTGTGTGTATGCACGCCTGTAAATAAATATACATATACATACAGACATACATACATACATACACACACACACACACATATATATATATATATATATATATATATATATATATAAAACCAGTAAGATTTTCGCTCCTGGCAAGCTTAATTTTAAGGATGAAGAGGACAGCAAGAAGACTTCGGATCATCGTCCATATTTATTCTACAAACCAACGTTTCGGGAATCCATTCCCATCACCAGGGCTACATATAACATGAAATTATGTTTACATTAGAAATTTTAAGCAAAAAAATTATAAATAATTTTTAACCCTTTAACACTCAGAGACCCCAAATGGGTCCTTTAAAACAGCTACTTTTGGGTAGTCGTGGTGAACAAGTTTAAGCTTGTCTGAAATTGACGCTTTGGCAACTCATAGCTACACTCCTCTGTTCTTCGAATCAGCCAATCAGAGGCCACCTGTCCTTCTCGCCAAGACTGTAGCTCCTTCCAAAGACACCTCAATTGTACTCAAGTCGGAAAAGTGATGACACGCGTCGCAGAAACGTCCACGTATCCCCCCCTCCCACCCTACCTTCGTAATCATGATAAGTACACAGTGACTGTAGGATAGTGAAGCCTAGTGATATGCTTACCTTTTGATGTTGGTTTCAAGGGCTCTAGTATTACTGACGTGTCGTAGGCCCCCAAATGGCATACTTCATTGCATGCAATTATTTCGCAATTTTAGAAAAAATTTTAAAAGTACACAAGAGTAAAAAGGTCTTGGTGTGTAGAATAAATATGTAAGATGATCCGAAATTTTCTTGCTATCCTCTTCATCCTATATATATATATATATATATATATATATATATATATATATATATATATATATATATATATATATATATATATATATATATAAAGTGGCCAAACTCCAGACATAAATTGACATGTGTAAGGCCTTTAC
>NC_090749.1:62046401-62071230 GCF_036898095.1 Palaemon carinicauda
TGACGATGATGATGATGATGATTATTATTACGTGCTAAGCTACAACCCTAGTTGGAAAAGCAAGGTGCTATCAAACCAAGGGCTGAAACAGGGAAAATAGCCCAGAGAGGAAAGGAACTTGGGATACAAATAAACTACAAGATATGTAATGAACAATTGAAATATAATATTTATGAACAGTAACAATAAAACAAATCTTTCATGAATAAACTATAAAAAAGCTAAAATAAAAGAGGAAGAGAAATAAAATAGAAGGACTAATTCATTTGTTCGTGAATATTATACTATATTCTGTATAACACGAAATAAAGGTTTATAGGTCACTCATGAATGGCAGAGGCAAGGGGCAGTGCCATGAAGACTGACTATATATGTATATCTTCAGAGCCCAAATCCACTATCCACCCACGATAGGACCAGGGAAGGACAGGCAATGGTGGCTGATGACTAAGAAGGTAGATTCCTTCTTATAGACGGTCTTCAAACCCTAGTGCAAGTATTTGCTCTGCTTTTTTAAAACATTTTCCATACATGTTTCTCTTTTAATGTTTAAAGGATACTCATGAATGGTAGAGGCACGGAAAAGTGACAATGCTCTAGAGACTGACCATATATATATATATATATATATATATATATATATATATATATATATATATATATATATATATATATACATACATATATATATATATATATATATATATATATATATATGATCAGCACCAAGGCCCCTCTACACCCAAGCTAGAATAAAGGAGGGCCAGGCAATGGCTGCTGATAATTCAGCAGATAGACCTATAAGCTCCCTAAAACCCCCATCCTTAGCTCACAAGGATAGTGAGTTTACAGTGACCAAAGGAACTACCGAGATTGAGCAGGACTCGAACCCCCATCTAGCAATTACCTGTCAGGGACGTTACTACATCGGCCACCATAGCCCCTCCCTTTAATATATTGTTGTATATAAAAAAACTCGTAAAAATACAATTTATTTTGAGGTTGTGTAACGTGTTCTACATTAAGCACGTTCTATTCTAATTCTCAGATAACAACAACAACAACAACAACTGCAGCCTTTTCTAGTCCACTGCAGGACAACGACCTCAAACATGTCTTTATTCATGTCTGGGGTTTGCTGATTTTCATCACCTGGCTGGCCACTGAAGATTGGTCATGGAGGGAGACTTTAGTCTGATTGCTTACAGCAAACCAACCTAGTATGGATGGCCCTGACTAGTACAACCTTGCTGATCAAGGCGATACACAAACCCTTGCACCACATTAAGGAATCCCCACTCAGATAAAACCTGCCAAAAATATCTTCTTTTTTTCTAGAGAGTTTAAGTCCGCGAATTCTTTGGAACTGTTCTTTGATATACATAATCAACATTCACCTACTAAAAAAAACGTACAAAAACACTTGAGCCAATTTCCATGACGTTTATTACTTCCTCGGTACAAAGGATACGCAAATATTGAAAGACGATATGAACCTCCCCCATCAATTGGATGAAAGACTGGTTATGAACTTTGGCTGGGATGATTGACAGGTGTTGGTAATCATGGCTAGGTCTTTTGTATATTATGAATAACTAATGCAAATTTTCAAATAATTTTTTGCTGCCCATTCTGATTCATCGTTCCCCGATGATGAACCTTCTTTCATATTTCATATCAATCATCATCATCATCTCCACCTACGCCTAATGGCGCAAAGGGCCTCGGTTGGATTTCGCCAGTTGTCTCTATTTTGAGCTTTTAATTCAATACCTCTCCATTCATCATCTCCTACTTCGCGCTTCATATTCCTCAACCCTGTAGGCCTGGGTCTTCCAACTCTTCTAGTGCCTTGTGGAGTCCAGCTGAATGTTTGGTGAACTAGTCTCTCTTTTGGAGTGCAAAGAGCATGCCCTAACCATCTTCATGTACCCCTCATCATGATCTCCTCATATCGCACTTGAGTAATCTCTCTTATAGTTTCATTTCTAATCCTGTCCTGCCATTCATCCCCAATATCCTTCTGAGGGCTTTGTTCTCAAATCTACTAAATCTATTGGAGATTGTTTCGTTGTCATAGCATGACTCCTAACCTTGGAGTAACACCGATCTTACTAAACTGATTTTTAGACTGATTTTTATATGTAATTTCAGGCGATTTGATTTTCAAATCTTACTTAACCTAGATATTGTTTGATTCGCTTTTATCAATCTTTCACTGAACTCTAAATTTCAAATAAATAGCTTCAAACAAGTTTTCTGTTGATAGATTTTATTTCCATTTCTTTCTTTTACCCTTTGACTCCCCTTCTCTCTTATTTCACCATCATCTCACTATATTTACTCTAAGATACAAATCAGCAGCTTCAATTTTTCCACTATCTATATTAATATTCTTTAGTTTATCTTCCTCCAATTCATTTGTTTGATTCACCGTACTTTTGTTCACATATATTTTTGCAAACATTCTCACACCTTAGTAGTTATTATCACACCCTTTTAGCATTTTTTTCCACAATAAGTAGAGTGATATATATGTAAACCTTAGCCACATTCTATTCATAGCTTCATGCTTACAATCAAAATCTTTTCTCTATCCTCTCAAATCACCCAATATACACACATGTTGAACAGTCACAAAGACATAATAAACCTATGTTTTAGACCAACTTTCATACCAAACCAATCAATCACCTGGCTATATACTCTAACTCTCTCATCACTTTCATCATAAACACTTTCATAAATGTACACATTTTAAATACCTTTATTACGTTTCTTTCTATTCTAACTTGGTATTTTTTTTACTCTTGGTTTTTTTACAAAACTAATTTATGGCAAACTTCATTGATTTTCCTCAATCAATCAAACTGTCACTTGCCGTCGTTTCTAGATCAAAGTCCTGCCAAAAACAATTTCTTGTATACTAATTAATGTAACATCGATATACACACACAAACATTTATATATACATACATACATATTTTCATACATATACATACATATATATATATATATATATATATATATATATATATATATATATATATATATATATATATATATATATATATATATATATATATTTGGGCTCAAGCCATGTCGTCCTGATGGAAGTTCCTATAGGGTAGCTTCCTAGGGTATATTACAACTACGGTGATATTCCCAGAGAATTTACCTTAAGGTACCAGAATTCTAACTCCTGGAGCGAGTATCCCTCGTGAAAGGGATATCGCGACATATCAGAGGACGTATTCTAGACACGTCACATGGCAATCTACATCCTGGACAGAGATTTCGTCTCGTAGGAGGTGATTGACGAGATACGAATTCGGGAAAGAAAAAGGGGGAGCCGCTCCCAAGGCTTCCCTATCCCCCGATTCATATGCGTGCCTGGCGCCAATCCTGGCGCCATCTGTATTCCTTTTTGCGTAGCTTAACAACTCGGTGTTTTTTCCTGTTTTTCTCGCAAATCTTGGATTTATTCGACTTTTCATGGCTTCTTCGTCTTCGTCGGCCTCTGATAAGTTGAGTATAGTGTCTGTTATGTATAAATGTAGGCTCTTGGTAAATTTTGAGTGATTAATAGGATTAATCTTTGATACAAGAGCCGTAGCCTACCAGAGGTGTCCTGGACACTGTCGCTCGCTAGGTATAAATTAGTTAGTCAGAGCGACATTCCTGGTTGTTTTGCTTTAATAAATTTTAGCTATTTAGCATTACATAGGATTTCCTTTCGTGCTTAGTATTATTTGGCGAAGTATTCGCCATTCTGGCCTACGCTAGGCCATGTAGCCTAGTCGTTTGGTCCTAGTACTTCATGCATGATTTTGGTTTTTCCGAGTGTAATTAAGATTTTATTGAAGCTTTAGGCTATATTTTATACATTTTAGACTGTGTGGAATATTTCCAAGATTGTATACGTGTGAGTTTTGGTGAATTAGGTAATCGATTCTCTTGGTGCCTAGGCTAATTGCTTATGGAGCCTTAGTATACTTTATCATACTCCCCGGTTGCTTTCTTTTCTTCGGAGAAGGTATGCAATCCCTTTCCCTCTGTTTAAGCCTTGGGCTTATCCCTAAGTGGTTTTTTCCGAATTTATTTTCGATAAAACTATACTAGGGTGTTACTGTACCTTCCTGTTCCTGTAGTTATGGTTCAAGAGGGACAGAACAACAGAGTTTTTAGTCTGAGTCTGTGTTGTCTGGCTTGGGGCAGAGTCCCCCTCGCTGATCTAACACATACAAAGGGAGCTTAGCTCCCTTAGGTCACTACCGAAGGTTTCTGTAGTTATGATTCCTTCTTTTGTGATCTACCAGACTAGTCCTGTTGCTCTTCTCGGGGGAGGATAAGTTCTTCCCTTGGGAGTAGCAACTCCTTCCTTGCTTTGGTGCTCTGGAAGCTGGCAAGTATTGCTGGCCTTTCCCCTTAGATCTCCCTTAGGCTAAGATAAGTTTCTTGGCTGCGGGTGATCTGTCACTAAAGCAAGGTTGGCAGGACCCTCTGGTCCCTTCCCCCTCTATCTCCGTAATGGCCTAGCCATTACTGTACTGTACCTTGCCGGCCGGCAGAGCTGGCCGGCAGGGGTCTTACTGTACTGTACGTCGTTCTACTTCTGGACCTAGTATAGGTTGGGATGTGGAATTGACTCAGCCCATTGCCGGCCAGCAGAGCTGCTGGCCGGCAAGGGTCTTATGTTTTCGAGTGCTGCCCGGACCTCTCTTGGTCCCTCATCCATGCCTGCCGGAGGGGCCGGACGGCATTGGTCAAGGAAGCCTGAATTAGTTTCTCCCCTTCCTTATATGCACTCTTTCGGTTGCCGGGCTTGGAGGTTGTGTACACTCTTATCCCGGCATCCATTCTATTTTTCTTCTAGTGCTGTACCTGTCCCGGCTGCCGGCCTATGAGGCCGGCAGCCGGGCAGGTGTAGTCCTCTGGTTCTTTTGCTGCCGGCTGGCATCGGTCTTGTACCTTTGCCGGCCGGCTTATGTCAGTCCTTGTCTGCCGGTCACCAAGAGTGTGGCCGGCAGCTGGGTACTACCTTGTGTAGTTGCAGGCCGGCAGCCATTGCCGGCCAACACTGGCTGTTACCGGCCGGCAGTTGCTGCCGACCGGCACAGGCATTTGAACCAGAGTGCTGCTGCCCTATAGCTGTTAAGTAGTATACTTTAAAGCTAGTTGTGGTGTGTGCCGGCCGGCAAAGGCAGGCCGGCACACATCCCCCTATACTGTACTAGTATTCTTCTGTATAGCATATACAGTAAGAAGAAAACTATAGTAAAGGTTTTGGTACAGCACTGTATCTTCTAACACTATTGTGTTTTCTTGCACATCCCTTTGCTGTTGCCCTCAGATAGGAAGCTGAGTTCTTCCCTGTCTATTATCCAGGATTTTAAAATCATTGCTTAGGTGTGAGCTCCACCTGTTTCCTCTGGAAACCTTGCATTGGTTACTCTAGAAGAGATAAACCATTTTTGATTTTATTATCTGGAAGGCTGCAACAATGGGTTGTGAGGGAAACACAAGTGTGTGTCTTTCCTTTCTGAATTGTTATGCTATACTATGCATATCCAGTGATACATAGTTCACTTGATACTCATGGAAATTTCTTCTCTTTACAGAAGGACACTCCGAAGTGGGGAAGTGCTTTCTGCAATGTCAGCAGCAAGAACCTCTGCGGACATGAGTTTTGTAGGAGACACGCAGCATACGCTTTCTCCAAGGATGATCTCCGGTATTGGGACCCTCAGGTATGTACTGTGTGCACTAACCTGATTAATGAGACATTTAAATAGCTAGGAAGAAGCTTCGTACCTGGGTAAGGGGCTTCCAAAAGAACACTTCTGGCCCTTATCTTCCAAGTGAGAAGATGAGGGCGTATCCTTTCCCTAAGGCATCAGCTGATGCAGTGATTCCCCAGCCTCAAGAGGAGATCCCCTAAGTTCAGATCCAGGTGGATGCTGAAGTCGCGGTCGCGATGCAAGACATCCAGCTAAATGACAGGATGTCTGATGTGGACGGGTGTCAGGAGGAAGACCTCCTGGCAGAAGCCCAGGATGAAGTTCAAGCCCCTCTACATCGGCCGGTCTCCCAGTAGAGCTGGGACAGGCCCTCTCTTCTATTGTTGGAATGATCCAACAAATGCAGAAGGAGAATCAGGAGAAAGCGGCTACAATGGAACTGCGAATAAAGTGCCTTGCAGAATCACATGGGCCCCAGAAAAAGCTCAATGTGAAAGACCTTCCCTTGTGCTCAGATGCTAACCCATGGAGGTATGCTGAGCACATGCCGATGACGACTGGAAAGATCGTCATCTCGGATAAGCTGGGCTCAGTTCCCCTGGAGGGTGGAATTCTGGCCCAGCAAGGCATCATATCCGGACTGTTATGTCCGGCTGAGGAAGGAACCAGCTTCAAAGGAGGAGACAGAGCCGAAGGAGGTCATAGTGATGGACCATGCTAAGGCTCAAGCTCTACTTTCATCCTCGATGAAAGAGAGGGGCTTCTCTAACTCAAAGGTAGCTGCATTGAATAGGAAGCTCCCTTCCTTTGTGTCCTCGCCTACTAGAGCCTTCCCCCTTTTACAGAAAGGGTTTCTGGCTGTACTAAAAGCAATCGAGGCCGGCAAGTCTTGCCCCTCCCTAGAGGAGTGTAAACCCTTGTCGCTGGCCCTGCCTATGGACCACAAAGACTGGAAGGACGTCCATCTTACGTTCTCAGTGGGAAAGTTGGAGGCTGATATTGCCGGACGTCAGTTCGGCAAGGACCTCCCGAAGCTGTCTGACTTTCCTTTGCGAAGTGAGTTCGATACAAAAGAAAGACTGACTGCCTCAATGTCTCTTCAGACTACTCTCGAGACGATGGCAAGTGACCCCAAGGTCCATGAAATGTTCATGGTAGTGGCCAAGCCTCATCTGGCCACAGTGACGAAGGACCTTTATGGCTTCGTCAAGGCAAGGAGAGCTTGTAGGGAGTTCGTGTTTACCTCGGCTACGGTGAGGCACGAGCTAAAGAAACTAATCTCCTCCAACATTTGGGGAAAAGACCCTTTTCCCTACCGACTTGGTCAAAGAAGTTGTTGATAAAGCCGCCTTGGAGAATAGAAACCTTCTCCAGAAGTGGGGCCTGGCAATCAAAAGAAAGTCTTCCCCGGATGAGGGTCCTCAACCAAAGAGGAAGACTATGAGGACTAGGCTACCGTCTCGGCCAGCCAAGCCTCTTAGACAGCAACAGCAACTGCAATTGCCATTGCCCCCAGTGCCCCAGATCGTGGCACAAACCCCGACCACCTTTCAGTGGGTACCCCAGGCCGAGTCGACACAGTCCATGGCATTCACCCCAGCGTTCGAAGGGCAGTCTACTTCCTTTCGAGCAAAGCCTAGAGGAGCAGCCAGAGGCTCGTCTAGACGCCCCTTAAGGGGAAGGGGATTCAGGGGTGGTCGTGGTCAGGAAGGCAAGACCTCAGGACGGCAGTCCAAGTGAGGTGATACCGGTAGGAGGGAGACTTCTGAAATTTCGGGATCGGTGGACCTTCGATCCCTGGGCCCACAGCCTACTCAAGAATGGACTGGGCGGGAGCTGGTACAGCACTCCACCCCCGTACCTTCGGTTTTTCCAACACTCCACCCCCGTTATGGAGGAGTACGTTCAAGAACTGTTGGAGAAAAAGGGTGAAGCCCATCAATTTCTAAGGGAAGCTGTTTTGTGTTCCCAAGAAAGACTCGGAAAAGCTCAGAGTCATTCTGGACTTGTCGCCACTTAACAAGTTCATAGTGAATTGCAAATTCAAAATGCTAACACTGCAACACATAAGGACCTTACTGCCCAAAAGGGCATATTCCGTCTCTATAGACTTGTCAGACGCCTACTGGCACATTCCAATTAGCCATCGACTCTCCCCCTACCTAGGGTTCAGGCTACAACGAAGACTATACGCCTTCGGAGCCATGCCATTCGGGCTAAACATAGCCCCAAGGAATTTTACGAAGCTTGCGAGCGTAGCTCTCAAACAATTTCGCCTAAAGGGAATTCAGGTAGTAGCCTACCTGGACGACTGGTTGGTGTGGGCAGCATCCGAGACAGAATGCTTGCAAGCTTCCAGTCAAGTGATCCAGTTCCTAGAGTACCTAGGCTTCAAGATCAACAGAAAAAGTCTCGACTTTCTCCATCTCAAAAGTTCCAGTGGCTAAGATCCACTGGGACCTTTTGTCACACCGTTTCTCCACCCCGGCGAAGAAAAGGAAGGAGATAGCGGGTTCTGTCAAGAGACTTCAAGATTCCGAAAGGATATCAAGACACGAGCAGGAGAGAGTACTGTGCTCTCTCCAGTTTTCTTCGGTGACAGACCCAGTGCCAAGAGCACAGCTAAAGGATGCAATCGGAGTTTGGAGAAGTTATGCATCAAACGCGTGAAGAGATCTGAGAAGACCAGCCGCTTCGGCTAAGTACTCTTCTCAGGCCTTGGTCCCAAGCCAGACATCTAAAGAAGTCAGGTTCTTCTTCAGCCACCTCCCCCGTCGGTGACGATTCACTCAGACGCCTCGAAGGAGGGATGGGGAGGTCACTCTCATTGGAAAAAAGTCCAGGGGACTTGGTCCAGGCTATTCAAGACCTTTCTCATAAAACTTTCTAGAAGCTAGGGCAGTGCTCCTTACCTTAAAGAAAGTCTCCCCGCGTCATTCGTTCCACATAAAGTGGTGATAGACAGCGAGGTAGTTGTGAGATACTTGAATCGACAAGGATCGAGGTCACCACCTCTCAACCAGGTGATGTTGGCCGTCTTCCGATTGGCGGAAAAGAAGAAGTGGTACCTGTCGGCAGTTCACCTTCAAGGAGTCCGCAATGTGACAGCGGACGCTCTATCCAGGTTCACACCGATAGAGTCGGAATGGTCCTTAGACGCAGGATCATTCTCCTTCATTCTGAATCAGTCCCAGAACTGCAGATAGACCTCTTTGCGACGAAAGACAACAAGAAGTTGCCCCTGTACGTGCCCCGTACGAGGACCCCTTAGCGGAAGCAGTGGACGCAATGTCCCTCGACTGGAACAGATGGTCCAAGATTTATCTGTTCCCTCCTCACAACCTTCTGTTGAGGGTCCTCAACAAACTGAGATCCTTCAAAGGGTAGCGGCAATAGCGGCCCACAAGTGGCCGAACAGCGTGTGGTTCCTCCTGGCATTGGAACTGTAGCTGAAGTTTGTACCACTACCAGATCCAGTTCTGACCCAGCGAGTCCAGAAGTCAACTGTCTGCGCTTCATTACAGAAAACCCGGACCCTGCAGTTCATGATTTTCTCTCCCTAGCGGTGAGAAAGCGTTTCGGGATTTCGAAAGCCAGTATAGACTTCCTTGAGGAATATAAGTGCAAATCTACTAGAAGGCAATATGAGTCATCTTGGAGAAAATGGGTGGCCTTTTGTCAAGGCGAAGATTCCGCAGGAGATCTTGACAGACTTCTGCTTATCTTTTTTCCCCACCTCCATGGTCAAGGGTTGGCAGCGAACACGATTTCAGCGTGTAAGTCTGCTTTGACAAGACCCATTCTATATGCCTTCCAGGTCGACCTAAGTAACGAGATCTTTAATAAAGTCCCGAAAGCCTGTGCTAGGCTCAGACCTTCAGCACCTCCAAAGCCCATTTCATGGTCTTTAGACAAGTTCTTCATTTCGCTTCTCTGTTGAGCAATGAAGAGTGTGCGTTAAAGGATTTGACACAAAAAGTTATTTTCCTATTTTGCACTCGCGTCCGGGGCCAGGGTTAGTGAGATTGTAGCCTCTCGAGAGAGGCAGGTCGTGTTCAGTTCCTGGATGGGGAAGAACTGAACCTGTTTCCGGATCCTACGTTTCTCGCCAAGAATGAGTTACCCACCAACAGGTGGGGTCCCTGGAGAATCTGCCCTCTGAAAGAAGATGCATCTCTATGTCCAGTAGAATGCCTAAAGGTCTATCTTCATAGAACTTCAGACTTCAATGGTGGTCAACTATTTAGGGGAGAAACATCAGGCTCAAATTTATCTCTGAATCAACTCAGAGTGAAAATCACATATTTTATTCGCAGAGCGGATCCTGACAATACACCCGCAGGTCACGATCCGAGGAAATTTGCCTCATTCTTAAATTTCTTTAATTGTATGGATTTTGAACATCTCCGTTCATACACTGGCTGGAAGTCTTCCAGAGTGTTCTTTCGCCACTATGCGAAGCAAGTAGAGGAACTAAAAGAGATCTGTGGTAGCAGTGGGTCGCGGTGTTAACCCTACTGTTTAACTCTGCGAGGAACAGTGGTCTTAATTGGGACGATTAATTCCAGGGTGAGTGTGTAGTTACATACTGTACTACAAACTAAGTGAGGGCACTGTGTTGCCCATCCAGACTGTTCCATTTCCGAAGGTGAACCTAGCATAAGTGCAGACATGTGTGCCGAGCGTTTCTAACGCTAATGTCATTGATTTGTAATACAGGCTTTTATGACTTTGATACCTCGGTATCTTAAAAGTGGCATCTAATGTTTTTTCTTTCAGACAAACAAGCTCTGTTTACTATCATACTTATGCTTAAAGTTTTGGGTTATCCTCTTCTTATATATATATATATATATATATATATATATATATATATATATATATATATATATATATATATATATATATATATATATATATATATATATATATATATAATTGTGGTTTTATTGCCTGTCAATAATCTGGTTCTTGAGAACCTTGCGTCTCCTTCACCTGTGTCAATTTATTGGTATAATTGAGCATTCATTCTATGTACCTTATCTGGGATAATTCTAATAGAATTGTTCCTTTATGCAAGCTATGTTGCATTGGTTTTCCTCCTATGCGGATATAAAACCTTTGTCCAATACAAGTATTGTGCGGAAAACTGGTCGATATTTCATATTGACGCAGTGGTCCTTTACAAACTATGCTTTACTTAATATAGGGCGAGACCACTATATTAGCTTGCCTGGTATTCATACATAGATATATGTACTCTTCGAGACTTTTCCAAAGTCTAGTAGGACTCTTCCCTGTAGGGGGCAGGAAGCTCTAACATAGTTTTTGGGCTCAAGCCATGTCGTCCTGATGGAAGTTCCTTAAAGGCAGCTTCCTAGGGTATATTACAACTACGTCGATATTCCCAGAGAATTTACCTTCAGGTACCCAGAATTCTAACTCCTGGAGCGAGTATCCCTAAAAAGACCTTAGGGATATCGTAAATATCAGTGGACGTATTCTTGACACGCCTCATAGCAATCTATACCCCGAATAGAGTTAACACTTCGTAGGGGTCAAATGGCAAGAAAACGAAAACGATAAGAAAGGGGGGAGCTGTTCGTAAGGCATCTCTCCTCCCCGTTTCGAAAGCGTGCCCTGCGCCGCTCACGGCGCCATCTGTATTCCTTTTTGCGTAGCTCTACGACTCGGTGTTTCGTTCCCTGTTTTCTACCAAATCTTGGAATTTCTCTTGTGATAATGCTTTCTCCAACTTCTTCTGCCTCGGATAAGTTGAGTATTATTTCCTTTATGTATAAATGTAGGCTCTTGGTTAAAATTAAAGTAATTAAAAGAGTTATCTTTGATACAAGAGCTGTTGCCTGCTGGAGGCATCATGGATGCTGTCGCTCGCTAGAATAGGAATTATTTGTTAGCAAGAGCGACGTTCCCAGCCCCTTTGCGCTTAAATATTAGCTACTTAGCTTATTTAGGAATTCTGTTATGATGCGTTAGTAGTGTGCCTGGCGAAGTTTTGCCTAGGCTGCCAACACTAGTCTTCGTAGGCTAGCGGTTGGCCTATGTACTTCCTGCATGATAATTAGTCTTCCAAGTGTGATTTTATTGTTTTAAGCGTTAGACAACGTTATACATATTAGCCATTTCGAGTACTTTCCAAGATAGTATTGGTGGGAGTTTCGGTGAATTAGGTAATCGATTCTCTTAGTGCCTAGGCTAGGTTGTCTTAGGTCATTATAATATTATCTGTGTCCCCGTTTGCTCCCTTCTCTTCGGGGAAGGGGCAAACCCTTTCCCTCTGTTTAAGCCCTAGGCTTAACTCTAGTGGTTTGTTTGAATTAATTTTCAAATATATCTATGCTGGAGTAGTACTGTACCTTCCCGTTCCATCTGAATTGGTTCAGAGGGGGACAGTACAACAGTGTTTAGTCTGAGCCCGGGTTCGTCTGGCATGGGGCAGAGTCTCCCTTGCTGATTGACTCGGGCATTAAGGGTTTATCCCCTTGGTCCACCTTGTTGGGTTCCAGTAGTGATCCCTTCACTCGGTGACCCATCAGACTGTCCTCTTGCCGTTCCGGTCTCGGGATATGTTCCCTTTTCTGGAATAGCAATTCCTTCCTTGCCGTGGTTTTAGGGAGGCAGCCAGTAGTGCCGGCCTCCCTCTCGGGTCTTTCTCTGGCTGAGATGAACTGTCTTAGTTGGGAATGACCCTCAACCAAGGCAAGGTTGGATAGGACCCTCTGTCCTTCCCTTCTATTTTCCGTTTCCTTGTGTCAGTCGTCCGCATCCTTACCTAGCCTAGGTTAGGATGAGGAACTGACGTGGTCTCCTGTCGGCCGGCAGAGTGTGCCGACCGGCAGAGACCATTCCTTCGAGTGCTACCCGGTCCTTTCTTGGTCCCTCCATCGCTGCCGTCTGTAGATTAAGTAAGCAGCGGTTAGGAAGCTTGACTTAGTGTCTTCCCTTCCTTTCGGCACTCTTTCGGGTGCCGGGCTCAGAGACTCATAGTCTCTTAACCCGGCACTCATTCTGTTGTCTTCGTATGTGTTGTCCTTGCCGTCTGCCGGCCTACAGGCCGGCCGTCGGTGGGGAGGGGTGTTCTCCAGTTCTCTTGCTGTCGGTCGGCGACGGTTATATACCTTTGCCGGCCGGTCTCTTGCTCATCTGCCGGCCACTACAAGTGGGGCCGGCAGCCGAGCGCTGCCTGATGTGGAGGCCAGCCGGCAGGGTTTGTGTACTGCTGCCGGCCGGCCTGCGACACTGCCCAGTCAGCCGGCCACTAAGAATGATGGCCGGCAACGCAGTGCAAACCGGGTGGCTGCGGACCGGCAACCACTGCCGGCCGGTTCAGGCATGGGATCTGGAGTTCTCCCCAATAAGGGTGATCTGATGTTGTGTACTTGAGATCTACCTTTCGAAAAACGGGGGGGGGGGGGGTGCTGACCGGCAATAGCCGGCTGGCACACCACCCTCAGGTACTGTATCAGTCCTCTCTTGGTGGTATATTCAACCAAGGGAGTTCATGATGTAGTAGGTTACAACACTTCTTTTCTATCTTACTTGTGTTACTGGTGCAATCACTTGGTGTCGCCTTACAAGGATAAAAGATAATTCTTTTTATCCCTGGCCGGAATGGTAATATTTTACCTTAGGTGTGAGCTACACCTAATTTCCTTTGGAAATACGTTCTCTGGTTATTCTAGTAAAGACTAACTATGTGACTTTGGCTGGTGGGCTTCCACAGGTGTTTGTGTGGGTTTCACAAGTAGGTGTCTTTCCCTTATTCTTGTTGAATACTCATTTGTTACATGTGAATTGAAATTCACTTGATATTCATGGAAATTTTTCTTCTTTTACAGGAGGAGCATCCGAAGTGTGATAGTGTCTTCTGCAATGTCCGCAGTAAGAACTTTTGCGGACATGTCTCGTGTAGGAGGCACGCGGCTTGTGCAGCCTCCAATGATGACCATCGTTACTGGGATCCGCAGGTATGTGCTGTATGTACTAACCTGCTATCAGAGGCTTTTGAATCCCCTAGGTCGGCGGAGTCAAGAGATGCAGCGAGGGAGAGGCTTCGCTTATGGGTAAGGGGTTTTCAGAAAAACACCACTGGACCTTATCTTCCTAACGAGAAGATGAGGGCATACCTTTTTCCCAAGGCTTCCCCTGATGCTGTTGTTCCCCAGCCTCGGCCGGAGATCCCTCTGGTCCAGATTCCAGTGGAGGAGGATGTCGCTGATGCCATGCAGGACATCCAGTTGGACGACAAGATGTCTGACTTGTCCGATCGTGCGGAGCAGGATCTCCTCGCAGAGGGCGAGGAGGAGGATCGAGATCCTATTGCCGTGGAGGAAGAGGTTCCCGTATCGTCAGACGTGCCGGTTCAGGTCTCTGAACCTATCCCCTCTACCTCGTCCGCTCTTCCAGCAGAGCTAGGACAGGCTCTCTCTTCCATCGTTGGTATGATCCAACAGATGCAGAGGGAGAATAATCAGAAGGCCGCTACTTTGGAGCTCCAGATGCAGAAGATCACAGCATCACGTGGACCTCCAAAGAAGCTCAACGTTAAGGACCTTCCTCTGTGCTCGGATGCCAACCCGTGGAGATATGCCGAGCACATGCCGATGACGATTGGGAAGATCGTCATGTCGGAGAAACTGGGCTCAGTTCCCCTTGAGGAGGTGGAATTTTGGCCCAGTAGAGGGGCCTACCCGGACTGTTATGTCCGTTTGAAGAAGGAGCCGGCCTCGAAGGAGGAGACGGAACCAAAGGAGGTGATTATCCTGGATCACTCCAAGGCTCAAGCCACTTTAACAGCTGCTTTGAAGGAGAGGGGGTTCTCAAACTCAAAAGTTGCCGCTTTGAGTAAGAAGCACCCCTCCTTTGTATCCTCCCCGGCTAGGGCCTTCCCCTTTATGCAAAAGGGGTTTGCGGCCGTCATGAAGGCGGTTGAAGCTGGCAAGCCGTGTCCGTCTTTGGAGGAATGTAAACCTCTGTCGTTGGCATTGCCGCTGGACAATAAGGACTGGAAGGAGGTGCACCTCACTTTCTCGGTTGGGAAGTTGGACGCCGACATTGCAGGTCAGCAGTTCGGCGAAAACCTTCCCAAGTTGTCGGAATTCCTTCTACGGAGGGAATTGGACACAAAGGAGCGCCTGGCAGCCTCGATGTCTCTCCAGACCAACATGGAGACGATGGCTAGCGACCCCAAGATGCCAGAGATGTTCATGGTAATGGCCAAAATTCATCTGGCCACAGTAACCAAGGACCTCTATTGCTTTGTCAAAGCAAGGAGGGCCTGTAGGGAATTTGTGTTCGCCTCGGCCACAGTGAGGCATGAACCCAAGAGGCTAATTTCATCCAGCATCTGGGGTAAAGATCTTTCCCCAGGACGTGGTCAAAGAGGTCGTGGACAAGGCAGCCACTGAGAACCGCAATCTTCTCCTGAAGTGGGGCCTGTCCCTTAAGAGGAAGTCTTCTCCGGATGAGGGCCCTCAGCCGAAAGGAAAGGCGAAGAAATCAAGGTTTTCCTCCCGTCCAGCCAAGTCCTTCAAACCACAAAGACAACAGCAGCAGCAGCCAGCTTTGCCTCCGGTACCACAACTGGTAGCCCAGACCCCGACCACCTTCCAATGGGTACCCCAAGCCATGTCATCAGCTTCCCCGGCATTCAATCCCGTGTTCGAGGGACAGTCAACCACGTTTCGTGCAAGACCCAGAGGGGCAGCTAGAGGGTCATCAAGACGCCCCCGCTAGGGGACGAGGATTCAGAGGTGGTCGCGGCCAGGGAGGCAAGACTGCAGGGCAGTCAAAGTGAAGTGTCGCCGGTAGGTGGGAGACTTCAGTATTTCCGGGATCGCTGGACCTTCGATCCCTGGGCCCACAGCCTTCTCAAAAATGGACTGGGTTGGAGTTGGTACAGTACTCCGCCCCAGTGCCCTCAATTTTTCCAACACTCCACCCCCGTTTTGGAGGAGTACATCCAAGATCTGTTGGAGAAAAAGGTGATCAGGAGGGTAAAGTCCATCAAGTTTCAAGGGAGGCTGTTTTGTGTTCCCAAGAAAGACTCGGGGAAACTCAGAGTCATTCTGGACTTGTCACCACTCAACAAGTTCATAGTGAACCACAAGTTCAAGATGTTAACGTTACAACACATAAGGGCCTTACTGCCCAAGAGGGCATATACCGTCTCCATCGATTTGTCAGACGCATATTGGCACGTTCCAATAAGTCGCCGTCTCTCCCCCTACCTAGGATTCAAGCTACAACAAAAACTTTATGCTTTCAGGGCGATGCCCTTCGGGCTAAACATAGCCCCAAGGATCTTTACGAAGCTTGCGAGCGCAGCTCTCAAACAGTTACGCCTAAAAGGGTTCCAAGTAGTAGCCTACCTGGACGATTGGTTGGTGTGGGCAGCATCCAGAGCAGAATGCTTGCAAGCTTCCCTACAAGTGATTCAGTTCCTGGAATATCTAGGCTTCATGATCAACAGAAAGAAGTCTCGTCTTTCTCCAGCTCAGAGGTTCCAGTGGTTGGGAATTCACTGGGATCTAGTGTCACACCGTCTTTCCATCCCGATGTCAAAGAGGAAGGAAATAGCGGGGTCTGTCAGGAGACTTCTAGGTTCCGAGAGGATATCAAGACGCGAACAAGAGAGGGTTTTGGGCTCTCTTCAGTTTGCATCAGTAACAGACCCAGTGCTAAGAGCACAGCTAAAAGATGCAGCGGGAGTATGGAGAACCTTTGCATCGAAAGAGCGAAGGGACTTGAAGAGACCGGTCCCACTTCGACTACGTTCTCTTCTCAGACCGTGGTCTCAAGCCAGTCGTCTAAAGAGGTCTCTACCTCTTCAGCCACCCCCCCCCCGTCAGTGACAATCCACACAGACGCCTCAAAGGTAGGGTGGGGGGGTCACTCCCATCGGAAAAAAGTGCAAGGGACCTGGTCCAAGCTATTTGGGACCTTTCACATAAACTTTCTAGAAGCTATGGCAGTGCTTCTTACCCTGAAGAAAGTATCCCCACGTCACTCGATCCATGTAAGGTTGGTACTGGACAGCGAGGTGGTAGTGAAATGTCTGAATCGGCGGGGATCGAGATCCCCACCTCTCAACCAGGTAATGTTAGCCATATTCCGACTGGCGGAGAAGAAGAAGTGGCACCTGTCAGCAGTTCACCTTCAAGGAGTCCGGAATGTGACCGCGGACGCTCTATCCAGGGTTACACCAATAGAGTCAGAATGGTCCCTAGACGCAGGATCATTCTCCTTCATCTTGAGACAAGTCCCAGAACTGCAGATAGACCTCTTCGCGACGAAGGACAACAAGAAGCTGCCGAAATATGTGTCCCCATACGTGGACCCCTTGGCAGAAGCAGTAGATGCGATGTCCCTCGATTGGAACAGATGGTCCAGGATCTACCTGTTTCCCCCTCACAACCTGATGTTGAGGGTCCTCAACAAACTGAGATCCTTCAAGGGAGTAGCAGCAATAGTGGCCCACAAGTGGCCGAACAGTGTATGGTTCCCTCTAGCTCTGGAACTACGACTGAAGTTTCTACCACTCCCGGACCCAGTTCTGTCCCAGAAAGTCCAGAAGTCGACTGTCTACGCTTCATTACAGAAAACCCGAACCCTGCAGCTCATGATTTTCTCTCCCTAGCGGTGAAGAAACGGTTCGGAATCTCGAAAGATAGCATCGACTTCCTGGAAGAATACAAGTGTAAGTCTACTAGGAGGCAGTACGAATCTGCATGGAAGAAATGGGTAGCCTTTGTCAAAGATAAGAACCCGCACGAGATCTCTACGGAGTTCTGCCTATCCTTCTTCATTCACCTCCACGGACAGGGGCTGGCGGCTAACACAATTTCTACATGTAAGTCAGCTCTAACAAGACCCATTCTATATGCCTTCCAGGTAGACCTCGCTAACGAGATGTTTAATAAGATCCCGAAAGCCTGTGCTAGGCTTAGACCATCAGCTCCTCCAAAGCCTATTTCGTGGTCGTTAGACAAAGTCCTTCATTTTGCCTCATTACTGGATAATGAGGAATGTGCATTGAAGGACCTGACTCAAAAAGTGATCTTCCTTTTTGCCCTTGCTTCTGGGGCCAGAGTTAGTGAGATTGTGGCCCTCTCGAGAGAGGAGGGCCGAGTTCAGTTCCTGGATGGGGGAGAACTGAACCTGTTTCCGGACCCTACGTTTCTCGCTAAGAACGAGTTGCCCACCAACAGGTGGGGTCCCTGGAGAATCTGCCCTCTGAAAGAAGATGCATCTCTATGTCCCGTAGAATGCCTAAAGGTCTATCTTCGTAGAACTTCAGACTTCCATGGGGGCCAACTATTCAGAGGAGAAACATCGGGCTCGAATTTATCTTTAAATCAGCTTAGGGCGAAAATTACATATTTTATTCGCAGAGCGGATCCTGACAGTTCACCCGCAGGTCATGATCCGAGGAAAGTTGCTTCATCCTTAAACTTCTTTAACTTTATGGATTTTGAACACCTTCGTTCATACACTGGCTGGAAGTCTTCCAGGGTATTCTTTCGCCACTATGCTAAGCAAGTGGAGCAGCTAAAGAGGTCTGTGGTAGCAGTTGGTTGCGTCGTTAACCCTGCTGTTTAACTCTGCGAGGAACAGCGGAATCATTTGGGACTTTGATTCTTGGGTGAGTGGTTAGTTATATGCGTTGATATAACTGGTAGTGAAGGCTCTGAGAGCCCACAGTGACTGTTCCAACGTTATGGTGATGGTAGCACAAGTACAGACAGGTGTGCCAAGCGTTTGCTAACGCTATTGTCAGCAAAGTAGTAACATGGACGTTAAGTTTGATACCGGGGTATGTGCAAGTGACATATATGTTTTCTTTCAGATAACCATTCATCCATGCACTACAGTACTTGTGTAAATTGTTGGTCATCCACCTAGCATATGTACATATTTATGGTGACCATGTCTATTTAGTGTTACTCAATAAACTTGTTCTCGGGAACCTTGCGTCTCCTTCACCTATTTTGATTTCATATTATTTTTTGAGCATTTAGCCTATGTATATTAATCGGGGATATCTATAATAGCCTATTCCTTAATGCAAAGCCTTGTTGCACTGGTTTATACTTTCCTTAGCATAAAGGACTCCACCCCTTTCTGAGGACGGTGGTAGCAGCAAGTTTAATCCTACGCAGATATAACCTTTTGTCTAATTTTACTTCGACCAGGGTGCTGGTCGGGACTTTTCCTTTGGATACTGTAGTCCCGTAAGACTTCACTTTACTTCATATAGAGTGAGACCACTATATTGTACTGGCTGGCGAGTGATTCATACATAGGTATATGTACTCTTCGTTCGTTTCTAGAGTCTAGTAGGACTCCTCCCTGTAGGGGGCAGGAAGCGCTTTCATGGCTTATGATTAGTGAAAAGATGTATAACGGTAACATCTTAGGTCTGTCAGTCGAGTTGACTAAGAAACATTCTTGAGGAGTACGGCACGTATTGAGAATCCACAGATACAGTAATGCTCTGGTATACTTCCATCAGGACGACATGGCTTGAGCCCAAAAAACGGATTTTGAGCGAAGCGAAAAATCTATTTTTGGGTAAGATAGCCATGTCGTCCTGATGGACCCGCCCTGTTCCTTTTCTAAAAAAAAAAAAAAAAAAAAAAAAAAGATAAAGAGTGAAAAGGATTGTAGGACCCCTCCCTACATACAGTATCTGTAGCACCTCGTGTATCGCTACAAGGAATACAGATGGCGCCGTGAGCGGCGCAGGGCACGCTTTCGAAACGGGAAGGAGAGATGCCTTACGAACGGCTCCCCCCTTTCTTATCGTTTTCGTTTTCTTGCCATTTGACCCCTACGAAGTGTTAACTCTATTCGGGGTATAGATTGCTATGAGGCGTGTCAAGAATACGTCCACTGATATTTACGATAACCCTAAGGTCTTTTTAGGGATACTCGCTCCAGGAGTTAGAATTCTGGGTACCTGAAGGTAAATTCTCTGGGAATATCGCCGTAGTTGTAATATACCCTAGGAAGCTGCCTTTAAGGAACTTCCATCAGGACGACATGGCTATCTTACCCAAAAATAGATTTTTCGCTTCGCTCAAAATCCGTTTTATAGTTAGTTGAAAAGATGTATAACGGTAACATCTTAGGTCTCTAGGTCTAGTCGACCGGGAAAAAATTACCTCCGGGGAGTACGGCACGTTCTGAGAATCCACAGATACAGTAATGCTCTGGTACACTTCCATGAGGACGACATGGCTTGAGCCCAAAAAACGGATTTTGAGCGAAGCGAAAAATCTATTTTTGGGTGAGATGGCCATGTCGTCCTGATGGACCCGCCCTTGCCTTTCTAAGAAAGGGCTGTAGGACCCCTCCCTACATACAGTATCTGTAGCACCTCGTGTACGCTACAAGGAATACAGATTGCGCCAGGATTGGCGCCAGGCACGCATACGAATCGGGGGATAGGGAAGCCTTGGGAGCGGCTCCCCCTTTTTCTTTCCCGAATTCGTATCTCGTCAATCACCTCCTACGAGACGAAATCTCTGTCCAGGATGTAGATTGCCATGTGACGTGTCTAGAATACGTCCTCTGATATGTTGCGATATCCCTTTCACGAGGGATACTCGCTCCAGGAGTTAGAATTCTGGTACCTTAAGGTAAATTCTCTGGGAATATCGCCGTAGTTGTAATATACCCTAGGAAGCTACCGTATAGGAACTTCCATCAGGACGACATGGCCATCTCACCCAAAAATAGATTTTTCGCTTCGCTCAAAATCCGTTATATATATATATATATATATATATATATATATATATATATATATATATATATATATATATATATATATATACGTACACGTATAATATTCCTTTCTGAGTTGGGATACCTTGACGTGGTGAGAGAATTTCTGTATCGCCATGATCAGCAAAGTTGTGCTAGTCAGGGAAACCCATAGTAGGTAGGTTAACTGTGAGAGAACAGACAAAAATTTCCCACCATCAACAATCTGCAGTGGCCACCAAAGCGTGGTGATGAAAACTGGCTAAACCCCAGACGTGAATAAGGACATATCTGAGGCCTTTTTTCTGTAGTGAATTAGAAATGGCTGCATTTGGTTTGGTTGTATATATACTCGTATATGTATGTAGTTAAAACTCTCTCTCTCTCTCTCTCTCTCTCTCTCTCTCTCTCTCTCTCTCTCTCTCTCTCTCTCTCTCTATCTCTCTCTCTCACACACACACACACACACACACACATAATTAATGAAGTGTTAACATCCAGCTAAACTACATCTTTTTTCTTGCAGCTCGGAGGGGAATACATTATTATCATTTTTCTCTGGGCTGTTGGGAAAAGGGCAAAATTTATTTTTTCCCAAAAGGTTGCGTCATAAATCTTGTTTATAAATGGGTAGAGGAAAAGAAGCATAATTAACTCCTTCTATGTTAATTCTAATTAAGGGATAATTTCGTCTACACTTTTCCTTTTGGAATAGATGAATGGGATGAAGTAATGGATGCAAGTGTGTATCCTGAAAAGTTAATGATGAATAATGAGCAATTCTATACTCTAATAATGAATTAATCTTTAATTTCATAAGCTCTGTTATCATTACTATAAATAGTAGTTAAAGTAGCAAAAGTAATAGTAGTAGTGATGGATGTGGTAATTATGAAATTAAAACTCATTCATTTAGCCTCAAATTAATATAATCATATTTTAATTCTTCCATAAATGTAAATTTATAATTAGAGTGACAATAACTGGAAAACTAGTGCGAAATATAATTAAATATTACCATTGTATGCTATAATAATAATAATAATAATAATAATAATAATAATAATAATAATAATAATAGCAACAACTACAACCACAACAACAACAACAACAACAATAATAATAATACCTACAACAACAACAACAACAACAAAAACAACTACAATAATAATAATAATAATAATAATAATAATAATAATAATAACAATAACAGTAACAACAATAATAATAATAAAAGTAATAGCAACAACTACTAATACAACAACAACAATAATAATAATAATAATAATAATAATAATAATAATAATAATAATAATGATAATAATAATGAAAATTAAAAACCCATTTCAACAATGTCTGCATCAAATTCATAAATTCAAATCGAATAGTATAAATGAATAAAAAAAACATTTAAATAGATCTCATAGAGACAACCTAATTACCTCACTTCTCCACTGCTCGTTTATAAACAAGATATATGAATGACTAGAAATTGGAATAAAAATTAAAAGTCTTTTCATGATAGCGAGGAAAAATTACCTGATATATTCTCCCTGGAATTTACATAAAAAAAAACAGGCATCTCAGCTTCTCAACAGTTGCATATTTGAGAGAGTAAGACAGGGCAACGGAAGTAAATAATGGTATTAAGTTTTACTAAAAAGGAGAGAGAGAGAGAGAGAGAGAGAGAGAGAGAGAGAGAGAGAGAGAGTATGGATATACTTTAAATGGAGAGTTAGACAGGGAAAACGTAAGAAAATGGTGGTATTAAATATACTAAAAAGGAGACGAAAAAAAGGAGAGAGAGAGACGGAGAAAATATACTTTAAATGGAGAGTGAGAGAAGGAAAACTTAAGAAAATGGTGGTATTAAAGTTTACTAAAACGGAGAGAGAGAGAGAGAGAGAGAGAGAGAGAGAGAGAGAGAGAGAGACTATAATTATGTACATACTTTCACGTGGAAAGTGCGAGTGAAAACTTAAGAAAATGTTGGTGTTAAAGATACTAAGAAGGAGAGAGAGAGAGAGAGAGAGAGAGAGAGAGAGAGAGAGAGAGAGAGAGAGAGAGTATGAAGATATATCTACTAAATTAGATATTTTTCTAATACTTAAAAAAAAAAAAATTTACTCTAATGAATAGTGTCTCTCCAACCTCTGACACACACTCACCAAAAACCAAAGTTTAGAATCTCCATACATCATTCCAATCAAAGTTCCTTTTTCTTGATCAAGTCCTAACTAAATGAAGTTTATCTACACCAATTATAATAAAAAAAAAAGCAAGGAGAATTACGGAATAGAGACTGAAGCAGTATCTCTGTCAACAAATTTATAACAAACCAATACTTCTAAATGTTCACCTATATTATTGCGTGACAACGAAACCAATTGCAGAAGCTTCTAGTGCACTGCAGGACAAAGGCCTCTGACATGTTTTTAATCATGTCCGGGGTTTGGACATTTCCATCATCAAGCTTTCCAGTACACATTGGTGATGATGGAAGATTTTATTCTGATGACTCACAGCAAACCAACCTAGTATGGGTGGCCTTGGCTAGCACATGTTTGATGATCATGGCTATACGCAAACCTTTTTACCATGTTAAGGTA
This sequence comes from Palaemon carinicauda, assembly GCF_036898095.1. Taxonomy (NCBI): domain Eukaryota; kingdom Metazoa; phylum Arthropoda; class Malacostraca; order Decapoda; family Palaemonidae; genus Palaemon; species Palaemon carinicauda. Next base: position 62,069,542 of record NC_090749.1, read on the forward strand.
TCTCCACTTAGAAAGTTGGTGAACTATCTAATAATAAAACAATTTAAAAGAAAAATATTAAATAGATATAGGATGAAATTCATTCACAAAAAAATATAAATGGGTAATCGAAGAGACACGCAAACTTTAAAAAAATCTTTGGATCAATACCATAAAAAATTATAACGAACTATATGAAATAAATTTAAATTATGACAATGACTAAACTGAAAGGCTGTATCCTTTCAAGGAGATAGGCAACTTACCTGATCCTAAAGAGGATCTAAATTTGGAAGTTTCTCTTATTCCATCGGTCCTTGGTTGTGAAAGTCGCTAATGGCAGCCTAAGTTATGTCCGTCCATTTATGGCAGATGAACTAAGAAGGATTATTCCTAAGAATACGTCCTCAGTAGCTCTGAGAAGTAGGATTTTTTGAGGGGGTGTGTGGGATTAGTTGAAGACGACATAAAGGCCACACTGGACTAACCATAGGAATGAGAGAGAGAGAGAGAGAGAGAGAGAGAGAGATTAGCTATAGATTCCGAACAAGACAGATGAAAGGTACTGTGTAATATTGACCAATACAGGTGCTGTAATATACTTAGGAGAGAGAGAGAGAGAGAGAGAGAGAGAGAGAGAGAGAGAGAGAGAGAGAGAGAGATTAGCTATAGATTCCGAACAAGACAGGTGAAAGGTACTGTGTAATATTGACCAAAAACAGGTAACTGTAAAATACTTAGGAGAGAGAGAGAGAGAGAGAGAGAGAGAGAGAGAGAGAGAGAGAGAGAGAGTGTGTCAATTACCCACAAGTCCAGTCGAGACCTTTCCAAACACGTTTGGAACATGAACACGGGGATAAACAAACTTGGAGTATGTATGCAGGCCAATGTAATCACAAGACTGGCTTTGGTAAATCAGGATATTGACTCTAATTATTGTTGATGAAAACTGAAATTTGAACAAAATAGGCGAAACGATGAATTATCTTGGTATTTCTGTTTAACAGAATACTTATATTTCTGTTAATGAAGGAGTAACATTTCAACTCTTTATTTCTGTCTTGTATTTCTTATATCCATGATATTTTAGTCTTCCCTTTAGCATTAGTATTATCTCTCTCTCTCTCTCTCTCTCTCTCTCTCTCTCTCTCTCTCTCTCTCTCTCTCTCTCCATTTGTCTTTTATCTCCTTTATCCATGATAATTTACTTTTCGTTTTTGAATTAATATTTGACTAAACCCTCTCTCTCTCTCTCTCTCTCCTCTCTCTCTCTCTCTCTCTCTCTCTCTCTCTCTCTCTCTCTCTCTCTCGTAAATCTCCATTCTTTTCATATAAAATGTCAATCCATTCTGTTTTATTACCTGCATTTTTTAAAGACTATTTCCCCCAAAGCATAGAAACTTTGGCATTCACTATCCGTTTCTTTGTTCCCCTTTAAGTTATCTATCTATCAAGCCTGGTCAAGAAATAGACTGCACTCTTCACATACCATAGAAGCACAGATCTCTAAATCTATCAATCTCCCAACGAGCCTGGGCAAGACATGGACTTGAGTTTTAGTTTATGAAAGCTGAAGAATGTTTTCCCCCAAATGTTGAGCTCGTGAATAAATAGAAGAAAACTAGATGGAAATATTTTCGACTGATTAAGCAAGTGTAGAATTAACGAGCTTGGCCTGCTCTCTCTCTCTCTCTCTCTCTCTCTCTCTCT
>NC_090749.1:62071730-62074230 GCF_036898095.1 Palaemon carinicauda
AAAATTGTATATTTCGTTTCATATTTCAGGGTTTTTGACCTGTAATTGTAGCCAATTTAAATCTGTAACTCACCCCACTTCATTTTTTATCTCGCTTTTTAATTCCAACATTCGTTTATACACATAGTTCATAGTTTATATAGAATAGTTTAGTTTTGGCTTTTTTCGCTTGTTAGCATGTCAGAGAACATCCAGGTTTGAGCTTAAAAGTTCATATATTCTTTCTACGATTTTTCTTTTCTTTAGCTTGATGGAAAGGGAGAAAACATCTGCTTGTGTTAGTTTTTGTCTGGATGGAGGTACTGCATAAATTATATTTGGGTTTCTTCTTCTGAAGGGTTTTAGCCTATTCTGGGTTTCAATCTTATTTAAAATTTTGCTGTTGTTTATTTATTTGATCATTCTCTCTCTCTCTCTCTCTCTCTCTCTCTCTCTCTCTCTCTCTCTCTCTGTCAGCTAAGTACTGAACATTTAGATGAATATTTTTGGGAAAAAGAGATATATAACCTTCATATCTATATTAATATTAACATGGGAATATTATCTTCTATTCAGCCTTATTACAGGCCTAATCTATCGTTACCAATTACTATCATATACGCCATTATTATACTGAAAATACAACATTCTCTCTCTCTCTCTCTCTCTCTCTCTCTCTCTCTCTCTCTCTCTCTCTTGGCAACTCGAATGTATTAACAAAATCCCCTGCAATGGCTTCCATTCCACTCAACTTCCTTCGTCAATACTGGAAGTACATTTCTATTGTTCTGTGGAAGACAGTCAGGTATCACTTGTTAGTGAAATTGTCGGGCAATGTTCATGAAGAGTCGGTGAGAGAATCATGTAAGTTAGTGCGTCTTCTGTTATCTCCAGAGTGCTTTAGTAATTGCCGATATTCAGAATACGACGCAGACTTATGGAATCCATCTTTGAAAAAAGGTACTATTTGTTTGGAGGTCGCTCATGAATGGTAAAGGCAAGGGACATTGACAATGCCCAAGAATGAGGCTATTTATACATATGACCAGCACCCAAGGTGCTTCTCCATCCAAGCTAGGACCAGGGAGAGTCAAGCAATGGCTGCTGATGGTTCAGCAGGTAGACCTATAGGCTCCTCTAAACCCCGCATCATTAGCTCACAAGGATGGGGAGGTTACAGACACTATAAGAAACTAACGAGTTTGAGCGGGACTCGAGCCCCAGTCTGGAATATTTTCCAGGCAGAGGCGTTTCCAATAGACTACCACATTTGTCCCTCCTTGGTACGTACAAGTGCACCCTAGGCCATCATTATTTCGCAGCAAGTAACGAAACAGATATTATAGGGAGATACGGCATACTGTAGGTGGTGGGATATGTGGCAGAGGTGGTGGGCGGGGGTATACACAGTAACTCGCCCAGCACTAATGGTATGGTTGGTCGGCTTCCTCAAAGCGAGGTGTGCTAGTAATTCTTATGTCCAACTATATGATGTAGGATTAATATGTAATACAACATCACCGTTCATAGATATTAATGTAACATAGATCTTAGGATGGGATGGTTAGGATTACCAGTAAAGCGGATACGGCAAGAGTCGTGGTGTTATTCCTGAGCACTGAAAAGAGATGTAACATATTGAGTGTAATGGCCACCAAAGAAAACGTGGAATAGATACCTGTAGGGACCAGCCGTTTTTATTCCACTGCAAGACAAATCCCTCAAATATGTCCTTATTTATGTCTGGGGTTTGGTCAGTTTTCACCACTACACTGGTCATTGCAGTTTGCTTACAGCAAACGAACCTAGTGTTGGTATTTGTGACAAGTACAATTTTGCTAATCATGGCATGGCGATACACAAACCCTTTCACCACGTTAAAATATCCTCACTTTGGAAGATTATATATATATATATATATATATATATGTGTGTGTGTGTGTGTGTGTGTGTGTACGTGGGTGTGTGTGTGTTTGTCTTTATGTATGTGTGTCAGTCTGTATGTCTGTGTGTCTGTGTAGTTAACAAATTTCAGTGACCACTAAATGAAATACAGTATTCTAAAACTTTACTGGTGGCATTTTTGGTCCCACCTCCACCTTTCGTAATTCATTTCGAAAAGCCCAGTTTTTGCTGGTTCCCTAAAGTCAGAATTCCAAATATTGTTGGAATATCAGCTCATGTTACTCGGGTCACTTTTACTGGGAATTTTTTTCATGGTTTATTGATGGAAAAAAGTCCAGGAATTCCTTTTTTTTTAATTGGTATTTCAGGCTTATGGGGAAAAGGTATTTTTTTTTCATAAAGATAACCATTAATCTATATATATATATATATATATATATATATATCTACAACGGTACTTACTCCAATTCTATATATATATTTATCTACAACGGTACTTACTCCAATTTTGTGAGGTAACAAGTAATAAAATACGAGGGGTACTCACCCGTGTTTGGTTTGAAAGTTTAAAGGTCGCTCATGAATGGCAGAGGTAAGGGACAGTGACCTTGCCCTA
>NC_090749.1:62084230-62086730 GCF_036898095.1 Palaemon carinicauda
CATTCCTCAGAAGTAACATAATATAACCGCTGTATTTATAATAATACATCTGTAGGCCTATTTTTATTTAAAGCAATTATTGGTAATTTGAAAATATCAAAGAATCATTCTCTGAATCTATTCAATGCTATTTTTGTTATTATTATCACTAGTTTTGTGACCCTGATCTCATCCTATCGGTGTGAAGATCTCATTGTTACTTATTGTGATTTCCTGGAAACTCCTCAAGGCACCAGCCACCCTGTGAGACACTACCACTTTAGAGTTATTAGGTCTTTTGACTGGTCCCTCCCTTTTATGGCTCATTTTTTCCTTTGCCTAAACATATAACAATTAGCTGGTCTATTCCTTACACATTCTCCTCTTTCTTCATATATCTGACAGCACTAAGATGACTGAAAAAATAATTGTAAACTACTTATCGTTCAGTGGATATTTTCCACTTGGTTAAGGTAGGAGAGACCCTTTTGCTACGGCAAGCAGCTCTTATAGAATAACACTCCAAAATTAGTCCATTGTTCTGTAGACTTGGGTAGTACCACAGCCTCTGTACCATGGTCTTCCATTGTCTTGAATTTAGAGTTCTTTTGCTTGAGGGTGCACTCAGACATACTGCTGTTCTATCAGTTTCCTTATTTCTTTTCCCCACTGTGTTACTTTCCTTCTTGAATCCCTAAGGGTTACAAGCATCCTGCTTTTCCAAATAGGGTTGTATCTTAGGCAATAATAATAATAATAATAATAATAATAATAATAATAATAATAATAATAATAATAATAACAACACAAGTTGTGATGGTAACGAGCAAACTGCGTTGACATTCATTGGTATTCAGCCATACAAATTCCAATCAAATCATTTTTGGCTTAGCTTTACTGATCAACATGCTTATTATCAATCACTAATCGTCGATAATGAATACTCCTTTCTTTATATGTGGAAAACAACCAGGTAATGAACAAACGAATGGTTTGTAGTGTTTCATTTGCTCCGAAATCAAATAACTAAGTACCCCATCGACTCGAAAAGACTCACAGAAAATGGGCCGTCAGTCAAGATTGTCGTGATAACTACCGAGTTTAATCAAGTGTTCAAATATGAGCTTTGATTAAGTCCCTCATTGGATTCAATAGAATAACGTATTAGTTTTAGCTGAGAAAACGTAGAGGGAGGGAAGGGGGAAGGGGTTGGGTCATTCCATTTGTATCTTGTGAAACTAATTATTGGAGTTTTTAATGATGAAATAGTGCTCTTAATCCGTGGAAAAGGAGAATAATATAGTAATGGGCCAAGGTGGTTGGAGTCCTAACCTATAGGGCACTACCTACAGTCCCTAAGGTTGTCCTAAGATACAGTTGAATAAAGGTATTCCTGGCACACCTCACTCTCACGAAGTGCACCCTGACAGAGCCTTATTGCGTTGCTAGTAACCAAACAGATAGTGTAGGGAAATATGGCATAGCCAATGGGATGGGCTTAATACAAGAACTCTCTGCTCAGTAAGGGTGTGACAGAGTGCCCTTTCTCAGAGCAAAGAGTGCCAGGAATTCCTATATCCAACTGTACGTCTATTTTGCCTTTTAATTATGGCATCAATTATTAGAGAATCAACTTGTTCCACACGGAAATATATATAGGTTCATACGTTGTAAGGTATAATGTATATAATATAAATATTTAGCTTTTTTTCTGTTTGTTTGACAGATTGTAGAATAGTAATTCCTCTCTGTATGTTCAAGACGGCTGCAGTAGATGCTTGAAGTCCCCTCTATTATTACATTTACCTCTGTGCCTCTTTTGACCTAAGGAGTCACTCTGCCTCTTTGTAGTTGGAGAAGGTTTGGCTATCCAAAGATAGTTTTTGATATCTAAGCATAACATTATATATATATATATATATATATATACTTTATATATGTGTGTGTGTGCGCCGCAATGCTGTACTAGTTACGGCCATCCATACTAAGTTGGTTTGCTGTGAGCATTCAGACTAAAGTCTCCCCCCTTCACCAATCTGCAGTGAGCAGAGTAGTGAAGAAAATAGCAAAACTCCAGACATGACTAACGACATGTCTGAAGCCTTTGTCCTGCAGTGGACTGAAACGGCTGTATTTGTTGTTGTTGTTGTTAGGATGAAGTTGCTAGACCAATACCCTTCGCCCCTTAGCCACAGTAGTTAACTGACAACTATTCCAGTCCAACAGCATGGCTACAATGTATTAAATCGAATAATTCCGAGTAATTTCCATCTTACTGTTCACTCCCTAGTGATGAGAGTGTCATATCTCCTACATTACTAGAACCCAATATTAACATTAAACTAGTGTATGCAACCCGTCAAAAATGACGTCTAAATGTTTAGATACATATGCACATGCACTCTTAATCACACAGATTCAACCCTTCCCACCCTCTATCCCTTGCCTAACTACAACACGGCAGTTTTGCCAATTTGTGGGAGATGATGATTACCTAGGGTACCCCTCTGGGTACCTCCTT
>NC_090749.1:62089230-62094230 GCF_036898095.1 Palaemon carinicauda
TGTATATTTTTACATATATGTATTATGTATTTTACCAAATTATGCTACTTGATGTCTAACATATACTGTGGTTTAATTATTTCCTTATTTCCTTTCCTGGGCTATTTTTTCATGGTAGATCCCTTGGTCTTCTACTATTCTGCTTTTCCAACTAGGGTTGTAGCTTAGCAAACAACAACAACAACAACAATAATAATAATAATAATAATAATAATAATAATAATAATAATAATAATAATAAACACAATTTTAAAAGTTAAACAGAAACAAGCCCACCACCTAACCTTAGGTTTCGCCACCTAACCTAACTTTGGAATCTTATCCTTAACTTCCAAGCTCTCCCCCCCCCCTTTTAAATTGTCTTATTCTTAGCCCACCCTAACTACAATTCTTAATGTTCCTTTTCATTCATCTAACTCATCCTCTTTTTTACCATTATTTACCATTGATGTAAAATCAGATGATTTTTTTATTGGTAAAAAAAAAAACATACTCATCAAAAGCCACGTTATTCTTGGCAATAAACTCCATACTTTCATGCTTGAGAGTGTGTAAATCACTTAATTTGATAAAGACATGATAATGGTCAAAGGTAGAAATAACCCATACTTACTTTAAGGGCTTTTTTGCAATCCTGTACAGCAGGGGAACCCTACTCTCTACTGGACCTCCACAGTTATTTTATCATGTTCGTTCGAAAGCATCCAGCATTTCAAATCTCCTATTGCTCTCTTATTGTTGAATCGTCACTAGTGAAGCACTCACAGGATAAGAAAGTCTTCAGTTTCCTCTTGAAATCCTTAATGTCTTCAATCATTCGGATGTCTCGTGGGATCTTATTGTATAGTCTCAGGGCCGCATATTTAAAGGCTCTAGAAAGCCCGCAGTAGACATAAATCTAGGTTCCAATAAGTTGAAACCATCTGTAACTATTCTCGTGTCAACAAACTTTGTTGGCTGCACAATATATAGCAATTCTCATAGATGTTTTGAACGACCGGTTCTGATAAATAGCTTGGTTATTATACATATTTTAAACTATATTCGCGCTTTAATGGGCAGCCAGTGTAAATCAATTAGTATAGGAGTAATTCTTTCTTGATATGGGACACCTTTTATCAGTCTTCCTCTTTTCTTTCTTTACGTCTTTTCCTTTCTTTGTCCCTAAAGTCTCTCCATCAAACCAAGAAGATCGGTATTCAATAATTATAGTCTTTTCCATCAGTGGACAAATGGTATCTTATTCTGTTTTACTTACTTTATTATATATGGTAGTCAACACACATAGCTACCAACAAACTTTGGTTTATTTATTTTCTTTGTAACTTCTTCAATAAATACAAAAGGAGAGAAGTTTGATTTATGTCTAAATTTTATTTGCTTCACTGCATGTTTCTGTAGTGGTAGTCTAAACATAATAAGTTTTTGCACTGGAAGGATAGTGCACTTCTGTTCTACATTTATATAAGGTACAATGTTATTCATTACATCACTCAAAACTTGGTCCAACGTATGCCTAGTCAAAGTAGTTGCACAGTCAACATTATTCACCAATTAATAAGATTCCAATAACTCACTAAAAGCTAAACTATCAATATATGCTGCGTCATCAATCCAAAGTTTGAAGTCTCCATAAATAACTAATTAATTTTTTTCCATGATAAACATCTCAATTTCACTGGATTCTTGAAAGAAGATACCAGTATTTGTTCTCAGAAGTTTAAAAACTGTTACAATGGATAGTTTTTTTGGTGTGTGTGCGTGAAGTTTACTTCTATATATTCAAAGCTTGTTACACTAGTTCTTCTTAATATTTTGAGATTTGAGTAACCTTTATAAATATAGAGTCCGACACCCCACCAGATCTACTCTCTCTCTCAGAGTGGGAGAGAAGGGGTGTGTGAGGGGGCGGGTATCATTTCAGTGATCTTAGCCTCGCCAAAGTTATTTAACCATATTTCAGATACTGCTAGTATGTCGAAATATTCCTCATTTATCAATTTTCGAGTATAAATAGTGTTATTACCAACAGATTGTATATTCATATAGCCACAGTTTTATGACATCCTCAGTATCTATTATCAGTATTTTCTGCTAGTATTTTCAATTCCAAGTCATAAGCTTTGCAATTTCTTGAAATCACTGTGCGGTCATTTTGTTTGTTTAACTTTGTGCAGTTTATGCATTTTAACTGTTCTCTTTGGTGGAATGTTTTTCTGAAAATTTCCCGCAGACTTTATCATCCTTCTTAGACTTGCAATCTTCTTCAAGCTGGTCCATACCTCTGGTCTGTTGTAAGTACCCCCATCGCAACATAACTTTGTCACCATTATCATAAATAGCCTTCCGAACTTTAAGATCACATTTCAGAACTTCAGGATCACCTTTCTACCCAGTGTTTGCTTCCCAACTGGATTCACTTCCAGCAGAGTAATACTAAATCATAATATTTCGTAAATCGTAAAAGTAGCTTCAAAATATCGAACTTCAGACAATGATAAACATTTCCCCCATAAATAAAATCTATTTGACTAGTAATAAAAAGTTAGCGTCTGCCATAAACAAAAATACATTCAACCCCCCCCCCCCCCCACCCCCTTCCATGAACGTTAATACAAGTCCTTTAGTACGTTTGAATTTGTGATATTATCTCAAATCTTATTCGTATCATTCAAGGTTATTCGTTACGCTCTATTATACATCAGAGTAAAATATTCATATATCTGATTTAAGAAAAAAAAAAAAACATATACATAATCATATGAATGAAAATTATTTGAAGAAACGTTTACTGCAGCCCGATTTGAGTTATGTCTGTTAAAAGTTTTAAATATGTTGTTATAGTTTGCTATTGTATCCTATTAAAAGTCCTTTCCTTCCGTGCATGGTGCTATTGATCTATATTTTCCCTCTATAGTTTCATTGTATTAACATTAACGAAGCTCATCCAAACTCTCAGACAAGAATAATGAATACTATGTCAAAATTGTAAATTAATTAAAACTTAAAGGTAAAGTTGTATTAAATGGCGAATAACAAAGAGAATCAGAGAGGGAAAGAGAATGTTTGGAATAATATTTGCATACAGTTACTCACATCCTTTTTAATCTATCTTCATTACTCTTATTCCTCTCTCCACAATCGCTGCGACCCACGACGGTTAAGTTACAGGGATGTTTATCATAAGCTGTTGAAGTGAAACGATCGTTCCTCAGGTTATTAACTGAGAGCATTAGACTTGCACTTCAATAAGGAGAGAGAACTATTATTAATGGCCAAGCTACAACCCTGGTTGGAAAAGCAGCATGCTATAACCCCAAGAGCTCCAACAGGGAAAATGGCCTGGTGAGAATGACACTCCACCCAAATCAAACCATTGTTCTCTAGTCTTGGGTAGTGCAATAGCCTCTGTACCATGGTCTTTCACTGTCTTTGGGTAGAGTTCTCTTTCTTGAGGGTACACTTGCGCACGCTATTCTCTCTTATTTCTCTTCCTCTTGTGTTTTTAACTGTTTATAGTTTATATATGAAAGATCTATTTTAATGTTGGTACTGTTCTTGAAATATTTTATTTCAATTGTTCATTACTTCTCTTGTAGTTTAAATAAACTACAAGAGAAGGAAGGAACAATTAAAATAAAAACACAAGAGGAAGAGAAATAAGATAGAATAGCGTGCGCAAGTGTACCCTCAAGAAAGAGAACTCTACCCAAAGACAGTGGAAGACCATGGTACAGAGGCCATGTCACTACCCAAGACTAGAGAACAATGGCTCGATTTTGGAGTGTGCTTCTAGAAAATCTGATTACCACAGCTAAAGAGTCTCTTCTACCCTTACTAAGTGGAAAATAGCCACTGACCAATTACATTGTGGTTGTTAAAAGCTTGAGTGAAGAAGAATTGTTTGGCAATTTCATTGTTGTTAGGTGTATGAGGACTGAGGGAGACTACAGTATGTAAAAATAGGTCAGACTATTCGGTGTATGTGTAGGCAAAGGAAAAGTGAGGCGTAACCAGAGAGAAGGATCCAATGTAGTAATGTCTGGCCAGTCAAAGGACCCAATAACTCTCTGGCGGTAATTGGCTTTATAAAATGGAGTTAGATGGAATATAAGTCTCTCTCTCTCTCTCTCTCTCTCTCTCTCTCTCTCTCTCTCTCTCTCTCTCTCAATACCATTCTACTCTCTATATTTTAAACAGAAGTGCCCAATTAGTATTCACACCCCAATAGCCCCAGTCTCAAACATTAGCTTCGATGCTCCCATTTATAAAATTCCCATCAGCCCATCTCGCCTCCTGTATATTTCATCTGTTGTATTCATGCATTCTTAATCCGGCTCTGTTCAGCAGGAGGGTCGACTGGCCGCGTTCACCAAGTCATCTATTCATGTTTACAAGGCAATTCTGATACGAATTTCTATTCACATTCACACAATGACTCCCTGAAATGTTGATGCGTTTCTAGGCACCCCGGGAGAGAGAGAGAGAGAGAGAGAGGAGAGAGAGAGAGAGAGAGATGGGTGATAGTGATGTTGAGTGATATGATTTGATAATGCTCGTTTCTATGTTTGTTAGAGATTGCAAATTAATATATTGTGGAATGATCTTCCTAATCAGGCAGTTGAATCACTGGAACTTCAGAAGCTCAGACTTGCAGCGAATGTTTTTATGTGTCTCCCGATAATTGATATATGAAATATCTCTTTTAACGTATGAAAAATTTAAAACTGTTTTGTGATAATTAATCATTACATCTTATGTAGATTATTTCTTCCCTCAAGTAGGTTTTAAATCGAGTCGGTTTATTTATTTTATATTTTTCTATTTCAATTCATCACTGGGAATTCCCTTGTTGGAGCCCTTAGGTTTATAGCGTCTTGCTAATCAAACTAGGGTTACAGCTAGGCTATTGATAATAATAATAATAATAATAATAATAATAATAATAATAATAATAATAATAATAATAATAATGTTCTTCATGTGTTCTTTAACTGACA
>NC_090749.1:62096730-62099230 GCF_036898095.1 Palaemon carinicauda
CTGGAATTAATCAGATGAATATCTAATTCCATTACCAATATGCAGTTGTCTAGCTTAGTGATGAAAACTGGTGCAACCACAAACATGAATAAGAATATGTCTGAGGCCTCTGTCCTGCAGTGGGCTAGAAACAGCTACATTTGTTGTTGTTGGGAAAATAGTCGAGTGTTTGTAGATGGTCATGAAATAAAAAAAAAAAAAAACGTCTTTTGTAATAATATTAATAATAATAATAATAATAATAATAATAATAATAATAATAATAATAATGATAATAATAATAATACTATCATTTAGATAATATTATTATTAAACTCCCGATGACTGCAAAGAATAGACAATGTCATTTCAATATAATATTTGACTTTTAGCTTAAAATAACCCTTATACCATTTTCTTATCAAAGACGCTGGACTATTAATACAAATTGAAAGGTAATAATAAACAATTCAAGCTGTAATTAACAAGCCTCATCTGTTATTGAATAGATACTGCTCTTAGTGAATGGAACTGTCAATTCAAGCAATGGTTTTAATTAACCAGTCTGGCTTGCAATTGAAATTCAAACTCAAACACTGCTATTAAGCACCATTGTCTATTAGTAGAATGCTATTATTAAACAGTGTGATTTTTATTACAATATAGAGGACTTATTGAACGGGATTAAGGCAATTTGCTGAACAGGGCCAGTTGAAGATTATGCATAACCAATTTCTGGGTTGATAATTTCTGAGTGGGAATAACTTAAAAAGGTGAAAGGGTAAAGGTTTATTAACCAGGGCCAGCCATACGAGGTTACTTTCCTTTGAGTGGTCAGACAAAAATCTCCCTCCATCACCAATCAATAGTGGCCAGTATTGTGATGAAACTAGCAACCCCCAGGCATGAATAAGGACATGTCTGAGGTCTTTGTCCTGCAGTGGACTAGATACGGTTGTCGTTATTGAGTTCCTGATCGACACACGACTAGGCAGAGATGGGCTCCAAAACTAATTTATGAAAATTAGAAAGATAGAAAAATAGTATTGTACCAAAATCGATGTCATGTTTTGCTATTCCAAAGTCAACACCTTGTGTTATTTTACATTCCAGTAACAAAAAATTCAGACGTGAAATAGGTGAGGCTGTTGCCATAATGCCTCAACTTAATTCAAAAGAATTCGGACTTGAAAGAGGTGAAGCTGTGACTATATTGCTTTAGCCTAATTAAAAAGAATTCAGACTTGAAAGATGCGAGGCTGTTGCCATATTGTGTCATCCTAATTCATAAGAATTCAGACTTGAAAGATGCGAGGCTGTTGCCATATTGTGTTATCCTAATTCATAAGAATTCAGATTTGAAAGCGGCGAGGCTGTGGCCATATTGTCTTATCTTAATTCAAAAAAATTATTCAGAAATGGAAGAGGGGAAGCAGTGGCCATATTGGCTACTTTAGTTCAAAAAGATTCATACTTGAAAGAGGTAGGTCTATTGCTATTTTGTCTTATCCTAATTCAAAAGCATTCAACTTTTAAAAAAGTGAAGCTTTTTCTATATTGTCTTACCCTAATCCAAAAGAATTCAGACTTGGAAGAGGTAATTCTGTTCCCATATTGCCTTAGCCTAATTCAAAAGGATGCAAACTTGAAAAAGGGAAATCTGTTGCCATATAGGTTTAGTTTAATTCAAAAGATTTCAGACTTGAAACAGGTGAAGCTGTTGCCATATAGGTTTAGTTTACTTAAAAGAATTCAGACTTGAAACAGGTGAGGCTGTTGCCATAATTGTCTTATCCTAATCCCTAAGGATTCAGAAATGAAAGAGCTGAGGCTGCTGCCATATTTGCTTGACCTATTTCAAAATGCTTCCGATTTGAAAGAGCTGAGGCTGTTGCCATATTGTCTTAGCCTAATTAAGTTGAATTTAGACATTTAAGAGGTGAAGTTGTTGCCATAGTGTCTTTCTTTAATTCCAAAGAATACAGATTTGAAAGAGTTGAAGGTGTTGCTATATTATTTTACCCTAATTCAAAAGATTTCAGACTTGAAAGAGGTGACGCTGTTGCCATAAGACCTTAGACTAATTCAAAAGGATTCCGACTTGAAAGAGGTGAGGCTGTTACCATATTGTTTTAGCCTAATTCAGCTGTTGCCATATTGTCGTACTGTGTTTCAAAAGAATTCAGATTTGAAAGAGTTAAGGCTATTACCATGTTTCTCTACCCTAATTCATGAGGATTCAGACTTGAAAGTGGTGAAACTGTTTCCATATTGTCTTAGCCTAATTCGAAAGAATTCATACTTGAAAAAGGTGAAGCTGTTACCATATTGCCTCACCCTAATTCGAAAGTATTGCAACTTGAAAGAAAGGAGGCAGTTGCTATATGGTCTCAGTTTAATTAAAAGAATTCAGACTTGAAAGACCTGACGCTTTTGCCATATCGCCACCCTATTTCAAAATGATTCCGACTTAGAAGAGGCGTGGCTGTTGCCATATAATCTTACCCTAATTAAAAGGATT
>NC_090749.1:62109230-62126730 GCF_036898095.1 Palaemon carinicauda
TGTTCTGTCTCGCTAAATAACAACATATGTACGGTACTACACTGTTAAAAACTTTCCTTAAAAAACGGTAAAATTCCTGGAATAAATATTGCAAGGTGTTTACCGTTTTAAAAACGGATATATTGCCGTAACGGAGTCATATTACAGTCACCAACCCGTGAAAGATGATAACAAAATAGGGTAAAAATTACGGTGGGCTGTATTTTACTGAAATACACTGGGAACAGTATATTTTTACGGAGAATTCTCGATTATAATTACGGTTTCTATTCACAGTACTACTCCAGAATATTTCTTTCCAGAGGTTGACTTGAAATGTTTCAGAAAACAATAGAATCTAAGTCGTTGAACTGCCTTTCAAGCTTTTTATCTTTCAGCTGCCCCCCCTTTTTTTTTCAAATAGTTTGAACTTCAGTTCAATGAAAGCAGTTATTATTACTAGCTAAACGACAACTCTAGGTGGAAAATCAGGATGCTATAAGCCCTATAAGATCTCCAACAGGATAGTTATGGCAGTGAGGAGAGGAGGTAAGAAAACAGAGCGCTCGAGTGTAGTCTCAAGGTCTCCAAAAATCAAATAGCCAGTTAGGAAAGAAAACACGTGTACCCTCAAGCAAGAGAACTCCAACCCAAAGCAGTGGAAGACCGTGGTACAGAGGTTACGGCACTACCCAAGACGAGAGAACATTGTTTTGATTTTGGAGTGTTCTTCTCTTACAAGTCACAATAGCTGAAGAGTCTCCTCTACCCTTACCAAATGATAAGTAGCCAATGAACAATTACAGTGCAGTAGTTAACCTATTGAGTGAAGAAGTATTTTTTTGGCTATCTTAGTAATGTCAGATGTATGACGAAAAAGAAGAAAGTCCAAAGAATAGGCCAGACTATTTGGTGTATGTATAGGTAAAGGGGAAAGGAGTCGTAATCAGAGAGGGATCCACTGCAGTATTTGTTTTAGTAGTTTCCTCTCGTAACTCTAACTGTGGTCTCTATTTAATTCCACCAATGTTCTATTTATTGCGTTTAATTCCATTTAATACTACCCAGAGAATTTCTAGAGGCACCAGCATCCTACGGATTTAATCTTTTTGAAGGAGGGTAATTTAGGACCCACTTTAATATAACCTATTTTAACCCTTTTGAAACCCTCTTATCTATATCCCCTTTCTACCCAATACCCATTGAGTATATTATAGACCCAAACATCTCATAAATAGAAAGTATATCGTAGGCAGCAGATTCTTATGGTTTCCTATAAGGATATTTCTATGGCCTATAAAATAGGGGAAACGGTCCTGCATAGAATTACACTAAATTTTTGGTATAGGTGAAACGATGATTTAGAAAAGAGTTTTATAACTAGCTTTGTGTAAGTATTATGCAAAATGTCGTCTTAGTCTTCTGGCTGACGATTTACGTAGATTGAAATTCCTTCTGTTGTGTAAAGAAAGTCATAACTTTTTTTTTAATCATCCTGTTATGTAACAGATTGTCCTTTTAAAGGTTTTAATGACGCTCATGAGTGACCTAGGTAAGGGGCAGTGACAGTACCCTAGAGACTGACCTTTTATACAAATGATCGGCATCCAAGCCCCCTCTCCACTCAAGCTAGGACCATGGAGGGCCAGGAAATGGCTGCTGATGACTCAGCAGATCGACTTTTGTCTCACTCCAAAACCCCCATTCTTAGTCCACAGGGATGGTGAGGTTACATACACTACAAGAAACTATCAAGCTGGAGTGTGACTCGAACCCCAGTCCATCAGGTCACCAGGTAGGGACGTTTCCAATAGGCTACCACAACCCATTGTGGGTTTTTGAGTCGTACAGTCGTTTTGTTATATTGGTAATTTTTATATCAAGCATGAGTGAAATTGCTTTGCTCAATTACTAGAATGTTGTTACTTTTGCAGAGACTCGCATTCTCCAATGAATAAAAATTAAGAAAGTTGGTTGTTTGTGCATAAGTAAATGTTGTCTTCTTGTTTGCACAGTAACCTCTTATATGGATGAAAAATCCCCTGTTCTACAGGAAGAACATCATAATGTAATAAGAAATTTTGTTTTACTTTATGGGGGAAAATCGGTCTGTTCCTTTTATAAAAGGTCGTCTAACTTTTGGGAAAATGCCTCCTGTACGAATAAAATGTTGTACTGTTCTTCTAGTTGAAATTAACCTCGTACAAAAAGTCGTCCTTCTGTGCGAATGTCAAAAGTGTCCTGTTCTATAGTAAGAAATTCGTTCTATGCACTATTTCACTTTCTTTCATGAAAGAAAGTCCGCTGTTAAATATTTGCTGTAAAAAAATGGTAAAAATCCTGGACTGAATGTTGCCGTTTTAAAAACGGATTTATTGGATATAAAGGAGGGATATTACGGTCACCAACCGTAAAAGATAATAAGAAAGTATTGTGCAATTACGGTTGCCTGTCTTTTAGTGAAATGCACCTGAAAACAGTATATTTTAAGAATTATTTATTTAAATACGGTTTTTTTTTCTAACAGCGTCATATTAGTTACCAAAATAATGGATATTTATACTTGGGTTAAATGTTTATTTTAATTATATTACTGCAGATGGTAAATATTTACCCCTTATTGTTAATCAAAAGTCATCATAATATAGAAGGCAGTCATCGTCCTGTCCATCATAGAAAGAGGAAGTCCTCCTCCTGCTGTTCAAGGGAGGCATCATCCTGAAAGGACTCTGCCTATTCTGATCTTCTGATCTTATTGTTTGTGTCAGTAAAAGTCTCCTGCGCACAAAGAACCGAACCCCTTTTGTATCAAAGGAAACAATGAGATGCATTTCGCCCCTCACAAAATATGAGATGAAAATGCCTTTGAAAGAGATCAGTAGGGTTTGATCTCCCAAGATTCTCTCGGAACAATGAAGCACTGAGGCTTTGAATGGACGAAAAAAAACAGCCCAAAATGCCAAGTATCTATTGTTATGCTTCATTGAATGCTGAAATGCGTCGGGGTTATACAATACAAATTCGAAAGGAAGAGATATCTGTTTCTACTTTCATGTTGAAATGATTGGATTTGTAGCTTTTGGAAAGAATTCTTTCTTCTGATTTTAGTTCACTTTGGAACATAATCTTCTTCCATCATCATCATTCAACAAAATATCTGTTATTTTAATTCTTACTCCTCTAATCGCTATGTCTTTAATTGATATGATGTTTGAAAGATATTAATAGCATTGAATTCGACACTTTAAATCTTTTAATCTCTGTATATCTCTATTTCTATTCTTCCCGTGGTGAAACTAATGTTGATTATTGTCTTGAATGTTTTATATGTTTACCAGTGTACGTGACCCGTCAAAATGACAGCTAGGCATTTAGATAGATATGCACACAAATGCCCAAACACAGCTTCAACCCTTCCCACCACCTAAGCCCCTTTTCTAACTACAACATAGTAGTTTAGGCAATTTGTGGGAGAATGTGGTTTCTGAGGACACCTCTCAGTGTACCCCCTCTCACCAGGGTATGAATACTCCCTCTCCCCATACCCGAGTGACAGGGAGAGACCGTATAGTCATACGTCTGGCAATGCTGCTCACAGTGGCAGGTAAAAATTGTGTTTATATATATATATATATATATATATATATATATATATATATATATATATATATATATATATATATATATATATATATATATATATATATATATATATATACATATATATATCTTTTTCCCCACCGTTAACCTTACATTAAGGGGTCGGTTGCCTGATGCACCCTCTCCAATACCTGCGATCAAAAGCATCCTCTTCCACCAAACCTCTTCTTCTCTCCATGTCATCCTTCACCTTATATCGCCATCTAATTCTCTGCCTCCCTCTTCATCTTCTCCCCCTAAACAGGTTTCTCCAAATCCCTCCTCACTCCCTCCACACTGTTCATCCTTATATATATATATATATATATATATATATATATATATATATATATATATATATATATGTATATATATATACAGCGAGAGAGAGAGAGAGAGAGAGAGAGAGAGAGAGAGAGAGAGAGAGAGAGAGAGAGAGAGAGAGAGAGAGAGAGACGATGAATGGGGAAGCACTGATTTAAAAGCTAAAGATAGAGACGACTGGCGAAATCTAACCGAGGCCCTTTCTGTCAATAGGTGTAGGAGGAGATTTCGATGATATATATATATATATATATATATATATATATATATATATATATATATATATATATATATATATATATATATACATATATATATATATATATACACACACACACACACATATATATATATATATATATATATATATATATATATATATATATATATATATATATATATATATGTGTGTGTGTGTGTATGTGTGTGTGTGTGTACACATATGCATGTGTGTATGAAACTGCGAGAAACTAAATGTAATATGTTGAATGGCAAAGTAATTCATTTGAAAGTTACATCAGACCAGACTATCAATAACAAAACGTTTTTTTTCTTTTTTCTCTCATTCCCCACCCGAGCAAGGCTTGGTGAACATTAACCAACTTCCACGATTAACAGTAAAAGATAAATGATGTTTTGTGTAATTTTAGGTAAAAAGAAACTCGGCAGTGCCAATCTAGTTCCTTTTAGTAGACCAGAGGGAACAGGGAAAAAAAGAGAAGGGAGTAGTGAAAGAAACATTGAAAAATGTAAAGGAGGAAATGGAGGGAACTGGAAAAAACGAGAAGGAAGTAGTAAAACAAAGACGAAAAATGTAAAGGAGGAAATGGAAGGAACTAGGAAAAACGAGAAGGAAGTAGTAAAACAAAGACGAAAAATGTAAAGGAGGAAGTGAAGGGATATGGAAAAACATGAGAGAAGAATAAGGAATCGTGAAAAGAAAGAAAAAAGAGGAAAGGGGAGAGGTGTGATAAAGCAAGAATGTGATAAAGATGTGAAAACTGGAAAAGGAGAACGGAAGGTAGGAATCGTGAAAAGAAGAAAAAAGGGAAAATGTAAAAGACTTAAAATGAAAAAAAGGAGAGACGAAGGAAACATGAAACAAAAAAAATAATAAAGAAAGAAAAGGAAAGGTAGAAATAAGCGAAAAGGAAAATAAATGAATGGGAACATGATAATTAGATGTTGAAAGTAAGAAGTAAAAGAAAAGAAGAGAATATGCAAAAACTTTTATTACATCGTACATCTTCCTTACATTAAGGGGTCGGTTGCCTGATGCTCCCTCTCTCCAATGCATTGGTACTTAGTAGTTGAATCAGTTGAACTTCAGAAGTTCAAACTCCCAGCAAATGTTTTTATGTTGACAGGCTTACATGAGTCCTTTTATAGTGTATGTATCAAAAATCTGTTTTAATGTTGTTAATGTTTTTAAAATATTTTATTTGGATTTTTTATTACTTCTTTTATCGCTTGATTATCTTCTTATTTCCTCTCCTCAATGGGCTATTTTTCCCTGTTGGAGCCCTTGGGCGTATAGCATCTTGCTTTTCCAACTGGGGTTGTAGCTTAGCTTGTGATAATAATAATAATAATAATAATAATAATAATAATAATAATAATATTCTTGTGGTATTCAGATTTAACACCTACAATCGATATGAACTCGTCTTCAGTATTATGGACTATTGATGGGGTAGTAACACTTGGCTATTTTGTGATAATTGATAACTAACACGAATCATTTTCTTTTTATCAATAGAGGCCTCAAATAGCAGGAATTGGGTTATTCCAATTTCAAAGGCAAAAGCTTAACGATTATGATGTCGACTGTTACTTCTATAACAAATGGATTAGGTTCGAATCCTTGGTTTGCCAGAAATTTTTATAAAAGGAATTTCCACATAGGCCTTTGATCCCTAGGCATCACGAATGTTACTGATTAATTGATTGGCATATTTATCTATATATCTGTCTATCTCCCTACATATATATATATATATATATATATATATATATATATATATATATATATATATATATATATATATATATATATATCCCTTTCCGAGTGGGGATACCTTAACGTGGTGAAAGAGTTTGCGTATCGCCATGATCAGCAAGGATGTATTATTCATAGCTGTCCATACTATGTTGGTTCGTTTAGAGCGATCAGACAAAATCTCCCACCTTCACCAATCCGCACTGGACGGCATGATGAGGAAAACTTACCAAACCCAGACACACCTGAGGCCTTTGTCCTACCGTGGACTAGAAACAGCTACAATTGTTTGTGTTGTATACACAGGACATACACGAGAGAAAGAGAGAGAGAGAGAGAGAGAGAGAGAGAGAGAGAGAGAGAGAGAGAGAGAACACAATCCCAGAGACTATATTAATTCCCTGTCGCACATTCGTGTTCAGTGAGATAATGATGAATCATTTCAGGAATTGATAATAAATATCTGTAATAATAATTAATCGTCTATATATTTAGGTTCTCTCTCTCTCTCTCTCTCTCTCTCTCTCTCTCTCTCTCTCTCTCTGAAATAGATTGATTATAGTTTGTGAGAGCGAGTAAGAGTTGAAAAGGTAACAGTTTCTCAGTCGGTCTAGCGTGAAAACTATTATCCTCTCCTTTCAGGTGAAAGCCATTTCACTGATTGCTCTCTCTCTCTCTCTCTCTCTCTCTCTCTCTCTCTCTCTCTCTCTCTCTCTCTTATTCGTGGTGCATGAGCAAACGCACAACATACCAGTAAACGTTTCCCATTCATTTGCTTGGAACAAGAAAATATAAGTGGAAAAGAATTATCATTCATAATCATAAAATTTATTCCTTTTCAGAGAGAGAGAAATAAAGAAAGAGCAACACGAAGAAGAAAACATATTTCATCATAATTTAGAGTTAATGGTGATCGTAGAATTACTCTCGGGAACTTGAAAAATTGATGAAAAGATGAAAATTAGAAACGAAAGCAAAGGAAATCCATTACCACAGTTTAAAGGCCGTTCATGAATGGCTGGGGTAAAAAACAGTAACATTGCCCTATCGAGCAGGACAATGCCCTAGAGACTGACCCTATACACATACAATCGGCGCTCAAGCCCCCTCTTCACCCAAGCTGGGACCAAGGAGGGTCCGGCAATGGCTGCTGATAACTCAGCAGATAGACCTATAGGCACCCCAAACCCCCTAACCTTAGCTCACTAAGATGGTGAGGTGGCAGCAACAAAAGAAACTCGAACCCCAGTCTGGCGTTCATCATTCAGGGATGTTACCACATCGGCCACCACAACTAGTTGGTAACTGTAATAATAAATACAATAGTAATGATATCACAATCGTGCTTTTAGGCTCGACTAAACTTGAAGCAGAAGTACCTGCTTAATCAGATGTCCAATATTACGGAATATTGGTCAACAACCCAATCTTTTTACTATGTTTATATCTGTATAAAACGACAACTGAGCAGCTTTTGTCTCCATTATTACATCATATCCATTGATTTGAATGAAACTAACAATACCCTGTCATTGTTTTCTTGATTTCTGACTATTTTTGTTGCTATTATAATGGGTTAGTTAAACACCAGCTAGATTCTCTCTATTGTCTTTGGGCTATGAACAGTTTGCCCTACTCACTGCACCCTTTATCTGGGCCATAGGCCACTGGCCTCAGTTTCAGGTTCTTTTATACAAAGCATATGGACAATTAGCTCCCTACTTATCTTACTTTTTCTAGTGCTAACAACAGAAATTCTTGTCTTATATGCCTCTTCTGGAACAGTAAGAAATATTGTGCTTCTATTGTGCTGGGGACAATATGACATTCACGTTGACAGCCTATTGGAATATGTTTAAGGGTGAGTTACAAGGATTTTGAATGTCTCCAAGACTTTTTAGTCCATCTGCGAAGACTCTATTTACTCCTTGGTAGAGTGGATTTGTTTAAATGTTTAGAGAGTTTTTATGGTCATGTATAACTTATTCTTGAACTTATTTACCGTGTTACTGTTCACTACATCCGATGGAAGTGTGCTCAATGTATTTGCTATTTTGTATGCAAATAAGTTAGCACATTGAGTGGTGTTGTATCTCTGAGAGAGAGAGAGAGAGAGAGAGAGAGAGAGAGAGAGAGAGAGAGAGAGGGAGAGAGAGAGAGAGAGAGAAGCTATATATATACAACACCAACAAATGCAGCTGTTTCCAGTCCACTACAGGAAAAAAGCCTCAGATATATCTTTGGTCATGTCTGTGGCTTGGCCAAGCTTTTTCTGATAGTTCATAGCAAACCTACCTAGTATCTCTGGCGCTGACTAGTACAGCTTTGCTGGTTATTGCTATATACAAATCTTTTCACCACGTTAAGGTAGCTCCACTGGGAAAGATAATGTGTATATATATATATATATATATATATATATATATATATATATATATATATATATATATATATACATACACATACATGCCTTCTTCTTCTTCAGGGATAATTCAGAAAGTGTAGGAGCTAAATTTCAGGACATTTGCAATGGTTGTTAAAGCGGTATCAAGACCCAAGACCCTCTTGAAGTAGCTCGCTACACAACATTTGACTATTTACCAGATACATGATTTGCCTATTATGTTAAAAAGGTGTACGTTGGCTGTTTGCAGGGTGGGCTTAAGCGTGTTTAGTTATCAGTCTCTATACCTTTCATAGGTAATTTGAGTAGCCTGATCTCCATAAAGTGTTCAGTAGTTATTTTACTAAATCTATCCGTTTTACCTAACTGGGAATGCACTATAATTCTTTACTCCTTCCTATAAATATAACAGTTATGTCACAGTGATTGGTATTCCAAATTAGCTCCAGTAAGTGTAATACCTAAGAAAAAACTATTTCATTTATGAACATCAATCTTAAAGCAAGTTTTGTTTACAATTTTCCCCTTTGAAAGTTCTTCGTGAATAAGGCTCTCTATAAAAAGGTTCTTTCATGATCGTTTTTTCACAAGACCCGTTTTATATATATATATATATATATATATATATAAATATATATATATATATATATATATATATATATATATATATATATATATATATATATCCAAATAAGCCATAAATATTTTTGATACATTAATGTCTGGATTCTCTTAACGACCTCGGGATCAGAGCCCCAGGCGAAATCACACAAAGTCAAGAGCTTTTGACCGGGCGGGATTCGAACCCTGGTCCGGCAAGCTTGTATAGACAGTGATTAAACCACTTGGCCACGAAGAAAGATAAAAGTCAATGACAATTTTTCTGTTCTTATACCTGTCGAATTCTGGTGTTTTTGTACTTAGTATTGAAATCAACCCATCTTCACCATCGTAGCTAATTGGTAGTTTGTTTTTTGGAATTGTATCAAAAATATTTATGGCTTATTTGAATATGAAAAACACGTCTAAATGTGCAAGATCTATCATTAATCGAATGCCAAGTAACAAACTACCAATTATCTACGATGGTGAAGATGGGTTGATTTCAATTCCAAGTACAAAACACTTGAATTCGACAGGTATAAGTATAGAAAAATTGTCATTGACTTTTATCTTTCTTCGTGGCCAAGTGGTTTAGTCAATGTCTATACAAGCTTGCCGACCAGGGTTCGATTCCCGGCCGGTCACAAGCTCTTGTCTTTGTGTGATTTCGCCTAGGGCTCTGATCCCGAGGTCGTTAAGAGAATCCAGACATTAATGTATCAAAAATATTTATGGCTCATTTGAATATGAAAAACACGTCTAAATGTGCAAAATTTATCATATATATATATATATATATATATATATATATATATATATATATATATATATATATACATATATATATATATATATATATATATATATATATATATATATATATATATATATATATATATAAGAATCTTTCAGATGGGATATTGTAAGCAATGAATATTACAGGAAAACAACGTTCTGCCCATTAATACATTTTCATAAAAAAAACATAAATTAGAAATATTAAACACAAAAAAATGTTTTTCAATGCCCTTGAGACTGGCCATATGACCATCGCCCAAGCCCAGTCTCCACCGAATCTCGTATCAAGGAGGGCCAGGCAATGGCTGCTGTTGACTCCACAGATAGGCCTATAGGCTTCCCCAATCCCCCCAACCTTATCTCACAACGATGGTGAAGTTGCAGCGACTAAAGAAACTGTCGAGTTTGAATGGCACTCGAACTCTAGTCTGGCGTTCACCAGTCAGGGACGTTACCACATCGGTCATCTCAACATTTGAGGTAATATTTACGATTTCGGTTAAATTGTATTTGAATATTTATTTAATTTTTACTCTTTCTGTTAATCATACTTCTTTCATCTCGTCATTCGGTATTCTATAAATAAGATTACTATCATTTTTACTTATCCAGTTAACTGCATCCATCATATATCTCGCCATTTGATATTTTATAAATAAAATTAATATTATTTTCAACCTTCCAGATAACTGCTTACTTCATTTTCCTCGCCAATGGTATTTTTAATATAAAATTTATATTAAATACTCTTCCAGTTAACTGTATCCTTCCTTTTTCTCGCCAATGGTATTTTATAAATAAAATTTATACTATTTTCAACCTTCCAGGTAACTGCATACTTCATTTTTTCCCTCCAATGGTATTTTAAAAATAAAATCAAATTAATTTTTCCTCTTCCAGTTAACTGCTTCATTTATATTACCGACCGAAATTTCATAAACCAATTTAACATTATTTTTACTTTTCCAGGTACCTGCTTATTTAATTTTTCACACCAATGGTATTTTAAAAGATGAAATTTATTTTATTTTCACTCTTCCAGTTAACTGCTCACTTCATTTATCTGGCCATTTAATACCCATTCACACAAATGAATTCTATGTATGACCTTACTGTCTCACGCACACACACATTTCTAATCCTTGGTCGCTGCAGCGGTACCATTTCTCTAATAAATTCCCTAAAATCCTTCAGAGTCACTTAGGCGTAAAGTGTTCTCTGGGGCTAATCTTTCCTGGCACAAATCCAAATGAAAAGAGATTCCTTTTACAGGAATTGTCACCGGCTTCATCACATAAGAATAATTTAGACCTCATCTCCGCATGTGTAGATTGAGTAAAGGGACAGGTTTTTTTTTCATCTCTCTCTCTCTCTCTCTCTCTCTCTCTCTCTCTCTCTCTCTCTCCTCTCTCTCTCTCTCTCTCTCTCTCGTGTTTTCCCAAGACACGAGACCGAAAGAAAAGTAAGGATAAGCTTGAGATGGAGAGCTTTTGGAAAACAAAATGATATTATGAAAATTAGAACGCCACTTTCTTTAAAAGGAAAAGTATTCAATCAGATGGTCCTACTAGTATTGACCTAAGCATTAGAAACTATTTCCACAGGACACCAGACCGAAATTAAAGGAAGGATAAGCATGAGATGGAGAGCTTTTGGAAAACAAAATTATATTATGGAATGTAAAATGCCACTTTCTCCAAAGTAATGGTATTTAATTAAATGATCCTCCTAGTATTAACTTATGCATCAGACACTTGTAGCTTTACTGAAGCCTTGGAACGTAAGCTAGTTATAACTCAGAGCATTATGAAAAGAATAATGATGGAAATAACACTAAAAGACAGAAAAAGAGCAATATGGATACGAAAAGAAAACGAAAAATAGAGATTATTCAAACAACTTATAAGAAAAAAAATGGACATGGGCACTTTATATAAGAATAACAGATAATAGATGGGCAGAAAAAAAGATAAGAAATAGGTCCGTAGAGATTCCAAAAGAAGTAGGAGAAGAAAGAGAAGTTAATGGATTGACGAGTTACGAAAAGTTTTGAGTATAGACGGGCATAGAAAGACCACAAACACACGTTTGTGGAATGACAGGTCTGAGGTCTTTGTCCTGCAGTGGACTATCAACGGATGATGATATGTATGTGCGTGTATTTTTATGGATCTGTGTATCAGTACTAGGGTAAGGATTAATATGCCCTATGATCAGGTACGCTGTGTTTGAAATCATCAATGATTCGTCCTGTTATAAAATTCATAGTCAGATTTACAGGGATATTTATTACTAGCTATTGGAGGGATACGGTTGAGTCACTTTTTAATAGAGTAAAGCAGATATTACAATATACTGGTAAGGGAAGAATGCATCCGGCATGTATGTAATAGATGCGAGAAGTTTTAGATGAAAATGAAATTTGTGTATTTTCCCTTCATATCCCTAAGAGAAAGCTCAGGAGAAACTCGAAAAGAGGAAACGCAGATGGTGATAAGAGAGTATAGTAAAAAAAAATTAACATAATGGAATGCAAGCATTTTTATCCGGGAACCTTAACGTGGTCAAAGTGTTTATTTATTGCCATGATCAGGAAAGCTGTACTATTCAGGCCCCCCCACATTTGGCTGGTTAGGTGTGAGCGATTAAACTAAAGTGTCCCACCATCACCAGTCCCGCAGTGGTCAGCGTGGGAATAAAATCTAGCCAAACCCCAGGCATGAATTAACATGGCTAAGTCCTTTGTCCTGAGGTGGACTAAAAACGGCTGCATTTGTTGTTGTACTTTAGAATGAATGCTTCCATTTAAAAATCTGATTGAGATCTTGGAGTGTTACATATAATGGTTGTTCAGTGTCTTTACTGAAAGGGTGAATCAAAATGTCAGAGAAAGGACAGTAGATTTTAGTGCAAAGTGATGACCAGGAGAAGTGGGATCACTTTCATATAGTTGATTTTTGCACACCATGCTAAACTGATTGTGAATAGTAAAGAGAAATTGCAGAGATTAGTGAATACTAGTTTGGATATATTTGAAATAGATTACATTTGAGAGTACACTATATGTACTTACAGGAAAAATTATTATGATAAATATACAGAAAATTTACTCTATAGCTAATGTTTCCAAATTGATGACATAGTCCCCTATTCATTTGGCTTATTTCTAAGCTGAATTTGCGAACGTTGATATGCTTTATACTCAATCTATG
Organism: Palaemon carinicauda; assembly: GCF_036898095.1. NCBI lineage: Eukaryota > Metazoa > Arthropoda > Malacostraca > Decapoda > Palaemonidae > Palaemon > Palaemon carinicauda. The sequence goes on from NC_090749.1 coordinate 62,122,189, forward strand.
GGATATTTCTTGTTGAATTGTCCAAAATATGTAGCTGGAAAACGTGTTGAAAACATTTGAAGATTACACAAATTGAGAATCACCATTGCAGTAGGAGATATAAAACCTCTTTTTATAAAAATATTGTTACTCAAGCATCCAATGACTATTCTCCCTATTAAGCAGCTCATTATATCCTTAAGCAACCAAACTTCTCCCACTTGTTACACATAAAACAGACCGAAGCTCTCCTTATTGAAAAGGACCATATCACTCAGTTTTGAACTTTCACAGGCTTAGGTAAAAAGCTTTTACTTTAGGAATATTAATTTTCTCTTCACTTAATTCTCAGCGATTAATCATGAATAGTTAATGCTTTTATAAATTTGAACTTTATGAATTAAATATTTTCTAATGTCAAATGTACCCTAACTTTGGTATAAATTATCCACAGGCGAATTATATGTTATAGATGTTATGTGGCCTATTGGAGAGGGCAGTTGTCTTATTCTGTTATGATTCATAGACATAGGTTCAAATACTGGGCAGAAAAGAACTTTTCTCATATATGGATATATATATATATATATATATATATATATATATATATATATATATATATATATATATATATATATATATAATACATAGTGTATATATGTGTAAAATTTTATATGGATTAATCAAATGAACAGATAGATAGAAAGATAAATAGATGGCAATAAATGTGCTCTCACATTAATACCAAGCATCAACATAAAACACATAAACTAGGCCTAAGTACATGGTCGTGTATTGACCCCCTCCCCACCTTTTATTATCCTTACAGACAGGCCAGATTAATGGCATGCACCTCCCGTTCCATCCCCTTCCCAAAACCCCCTTAAAAAAGGGTCCCCCGGGGTATGTAAGCGTAATTGGGAAAAGAGAAAGAAGGGCCTGACCGCTGGCATAATGGAAGCCCTGGGCGGGAATAACAATATGTCACCGCTTGTTGCATTATGAAAGAAGGCGACATGAGTTGCAACCGGGATGGGAGGTAACAAAATTACCTCATTCATCATGTTGCTGCTGCCGCCCACCCCCCCCCCCCTCTCTCTCTCTCTCTCTCTCTCTCTCTCTCTCTCTCTCTCTCTCTCTCTCATTGAAAATTAAATTACCGAAAAAGATGGCTAAATTATATCAATAATGAAATGTGGGTTGTAATTACTGTGGAATTTTATGACGTGATGTTTCTAATCTCTCTCTCTCTCTCCTCTCTCTCTCCTCTCTCTCTCTCTCCTCTCTCTCTCTCCTCTCTCTCTCTCTCTCTTCTTGGAACGGAATCCCAGCGGATGTAATGAACTGTAACATGGTAAACGAATTCAAGAATATGACAAGATCATATAAACTATAAATGTTTAAACAAATTCGCTCAACCCATGTGTAATTGAAGTGTCCGAGAATGAACTCAAAAGTCTTCGAGACATCCAAGATCCTTGCCCCTCTCTTTAGTAAACAAACGAACAAACAAACAGAAACCACTGATTATTTTTTTATTTACAAAACAGCTGTTTCTGACGACTGGATCACATTGTCCATCACCCACGAATTTCACGGTGCTTAAATCCCAATACACCGGCGCTTTATTATGCTCATTAAAGAACCAAGGTTTTTTTATATGTAATTTGGCGATGAAAATCACAATAACAGGTGGTGATTTACGATAATCTGAGGCAGAGAGTAAATGACCATAATATCTCAGTCTAGGTTTCGCAAAGAACAGAATTACGACCTGCAATTATCTTTTCACAGAGAGAGAGAGAGAGAGAGAGAGAGAGAGAGAGAGAGGAGAGAGAGAGAGAGGAGAGAGAGAGAGAGAGAGAGAGAGGGAGAGTTAGGTTAAAAAATAATAGAATAATTCATGGAGAGAGTGAGAATTAAAAATGAATAGAATAATTCGTGAAGAGAGAGAGAGAGAGAGAGAGAGAGAGAGAGAGAGAGAGAGAGAGAGAGAGAGAGAGAGAGAGAGAGAGAGAGAGAGAGAGAGGGTTCTTTCATGTCAATAAATTCGTCTCATATTATGTGGTCTTGGTTTTTGTCGATTTGTGCCCTTCATTATTTTTTTTTCTTCTTTCCTAATGACGTGTAGGCATTAAAGAATGGTCATATTTTCTTCTGTCTTGACATACTGGGCTCTGTTTTTAGGATGTATTTTATTTGGGGTGGTCAAATAATAATATTTTTTATATTATTTCTTGAATTATTTGTTTACATCTGTTAGAGTTAAATGTCCGTCAGATGTGAAAATAACAAATGCAACCATTTAGTTTTTCCATCTGAGCTTGGATGAGACAATGATCTACCAGCGCCATCTGCCTTTGCATTGAAAAAGGATACACTTAGAAATTACTTGTTAGTTTGTTATATCTTAACCATAAAAGACACCAAAAATATTGACGTGAAGCTTTTTTGAGCTCTTCAAACTTTAATTTAGATATGTAACGTTATTTACAAACTCCTCAAAATATATCATTTTGTTTGTAAAGTCACCCAGTTAAGATACACATTGGCTTGGTATGTCACTCCATAAATTTATGTTTGACATGTTACCTCATTTAAAAAGAAAATGTTTCACATAAAAGATCCTTAAAAGAAAAAAAAAGTAAATTTAAAATTGTTACATCGCCCCAAGAGATACATCCAGATGGATATATAACTATAAGTGCACATTTTCATTTGTAACGTCACTGAAAAGAAATATAGCTTTCGATTTCTTACGTTACTGTGAAAGATTGTAATTGGTATCATGCATGAAATAAAATGTGATATCTTCCCCACCTTTATCCCTACATAAAGGGGTCGGTTGCCTGATGTGCCATCTCCAATTCTTTCTTTCAAAAGCCTTTTCTTCCATCAAACCTCTTCTCTCCATATTACCCTTCACCTTATCTCGCCATGTAATTTTCTGCCACCCTGTAGATCTTCTCCCGCTAGAAAGTTCCTCCTAAGCCCTCCGCATTCCCTTTTGATATCCAGGAAAAGAAAAAGTAATAATTATTCCTTGGGGGCCGAAATGAAATGTTGATTACTCTGTCAAAAATATGTCCATCAAAATACAACGGATAAACTATTTAATTTGTCTGGTTTAGAAAAGGATTTATGAAATATAAAAAGAATATGTTTCAGTTAATCATCTTTCTCAAAACATTTATTTTGATGATCCTTTATTACACCAATGATATAAAGTACTAGTTCTGATACACTTCATTAAAACATATTTAACATAAATACTTCGAGTTTCATTGTGACTCACAATAAAAATGGCTTTCAATGTCCCACAGTACATAAAATGAAAGACACTACATATATTGATAGATTTCTTATGTCATTAAAAACAAATTTTTGTAACACATATCAATGAAAATGTGTAAATTATCTCCTACAGGAAAAAACGTCTATGAAAATTATATATTCTGTGCATTTGCGTCAGTCAGAAACTAATATTCTATTACTTATGCGAAAAACAATAGAGATTTTTTTTTCTTTATTACGTCACAAAAAAACTATTTTTGAGCATCAACCAGCTCCTAATTCTCTGCCTAAAAAGAATTACCCTCAGAGTGGGCAAAACAATGTTCTTTCCCTGAAAACAAACCTTTCCCTTTCCGGTACATCATTCCAAGAGAGAAAAAAAAAGGATATAGAAAACGTATTATGAAGTATCGAAGATCTATCCAGCCAAGGATGGACCTCCTTCGACAGGGTGATAAAAATTTGCAAAGAAGTTACCTCATCCTGCTCCTGCTGATTATACAGTCGAAAGAATATGAAAAAAGGGACTTAGAAGAAAGGACACTTCAAAATATCAAGAAAAACCCCTTAGTACTTTACTTCTATGCAAAAAAGATGAATAAAGGGAGATTAGAAATAGGCCCTCTAAGAATTGAAGGACGGCTAACGAATGAAAAAAAGGAAATATGCAACATATTAGCAGAAAAATATAAGAGTGAGTTCACGCCAAGAATTACGAATGAGAATAATGAAACAGAAATGAGAGAAGAAAATGTTGAATATCTAACGGATATAGATATTAATGAAACAGATATTGTCAAGGCTATAAACGAAATTAAAAATGGATCGGCAGCCAGACCAGATGGAGTTCCAGCGATTTTGTTAAAAATAACTGCAAATACTATCGCGAAGCCGCTTGCAATACTGCTAAGACAAAGTGTAGATATGAGTGAGATATATGTTAAACATAAATTAGCTTATATAACCCTTATCTTTAAAAGTGGATCAAGACTAGAGGCAAGCAATTATAGACCTGTTAGTCTAACATCACATATTATGAATGTGTATGAGAGGGTAATGAAAAAGAAAAATAATGAATCATTTGGTTAAGAATAATTTGTTTAAATAGGTCAACACGGTTTTGTGCCAGGAAAAAGTACACAAACCCAACTGATACCACACTATGAAAGCAAATACAAAAATATGATAAATGAAAAATACACAGATATGATCTAACTAGATTTTGCAAAAGCCTTTAACAAGGTAGACCATAATATATTAGAGAAAAAA
>NC_090749.1:62134230-62136730 GCF_036898095.1 Palaemon carinicauda
CATTTAACTATATTTTTCATATTTAAACGACAAAAACATAAAAAACAAACAAGAGGAAGAGAGATAAGATAGAACTGTGTGCCTGTGTACCTTCAAGCAAGAGAGAGAGAGAGAGAGAGAGAGAGAGAGAGAGACAGAGAGATGGTATTAAAATTGAATTCTAAACTCCTTCAAAAATGCAAATATTCCTATGGATTGCAAATTGCAATCAACACGATATTGTTTCTCTTATTATTGTTTTTGTTGTTGTTATTAGCCTGAGGATTTGCCAATCCCTTTAAACTCCTCCTTCTGTCCTTCCAATCGAAGGATTCTCTTCCTAATCGGATTTCTCTAATGGGGTGGCGGGTTGGGAAAGGGAGAATAATGCGATGGGAATAAGGGGTGATGGAAAGGTCTAAGACTGGTCGAAAGAGAATAGAAAGCTTAGGGAAGAGATACCATATTGGGTGGGTTAACTTTGGGGTGGGAATGTAAATTCGAGTAGATGGGGATTTTCACATACTCTTTAGTTTTTTTTTTTATTTGAGTCTGAAATATACATTTACAATCTTAAAATTTATTACATATATACATCATCGTATATTTATATGAATATTTTTTTTTTCATTTACAATTGCAATTTTAATTTATCTAAATATGTTTTTAAGTAAACAATATATCAACTCGTGAATAGATCGTTAATAGAAGTTTTAAATCCCATTTTATTGAGAATGGGGTAATTTTAAATAAAGATGGTCAAGATGGGTCAATTTCGGCTATATTCAACTGTTAAATAGAAATAATTCTTTTTATATTTTCTAGGGAAGTAGGTAATATCTCTCTCTCTCTCTCTCTCTCTCTCTCTCTCTCTCTCTCTCTCTCTCTCTCTCTCTCTCTCTCTCTCTCTCTCTCTTTATTTTTATGAACATGGAATAAAGCATTTCCTTTTAATAGATAAATATGAATCCTCTTTGAACATTCTCTCTCTCTCTCTCTCCTCTCTCTCTCTCTCTCTCTCTCTCTCTCTCTCTCTCTCTCTCTCTCTCTCTCTCTCTCTCTCTCTCAACAAATAAACAACGCAAGACCTCACTATTTATATTTATCCATATTTTCACAAAAAAAATTTCTTCCCCCATATTATATATATATATATATATATATATATATATATATATATATATATATATTGCCTAAGCTTAATCCCACCTTTCGACTAGTCTTAGACTTTTCCTATCCCCTCGTCGAGGGGCATCACATCATCCCTTCTCCCAGCCAGTCATCCAGACTGAGAAATCGGCTCAAAATAGGCATGATCGGCTTATGAAAAAACACGTACTAAGATTGGTAGTTTTTTATAACTTTACTTACAGTAATCGTCAGAATTGGATGGGTTGGTTTGCATATGTTGGTCTGTTATTCATAGACTAGTGTATGCGACCTGTGAAAATGACAGACATACACAGATTCAACCCTTCTCGCCCACTCCCCTTTTCCTAACTACAACATGGCAGTTGTGGTTTCCGAGTGTACCTCCCTCTAACGAGGTATGATCTCTCCCTCTCTTCCTTACCTGTGGGACGGGGAGAGACCGAGTTGTAATTCGCCTGGCAATGCCACTCAGCGTGATCGTGTGTGTGTATATACATACATTCATGCATACATACATACATATATATATATATATATATATATATATATATATATATATATATATATATATATATATATATATATATATATATATATATACACAGTCAGACACTTGATATGTTAGTTCACTTGACATGCTAAGTTTGAGCTCTTCGGTTAGGTATCTCCTGGCACAAGTCAGACAGCAGACACTGCTATTCACCTTCTACTAAACAATCCATCAGGTGTCTGTAGATAGTCAACTTAGTGAGTTGCAACTAAATCTAAATGCGGCATGTGGCCTGTAACCTCTTTTCCAACAATGTTTTGCGGAGAATCTCAAGGGTTTTATACCCTCGGGAGCCACACCACCCTAAGCCTACCCCACCCTAAGCCTGGCCATGGGGAAGTGGTGCAGCACTAGGTTTACATTTCTAAGGTTAACGGATCGCTACTGTTGTGGTCTTATTGGTGACGTCTGTGCTAGGGGATCGCCAGCCGGTGGTTCGAGTTCCTTTCAAACTCCATAGTTCCTTTAGTGTCCGTAACCTTACCATCCTTGTGAGATAAGGAGGTGGGTTTTTGGTGAGCAGATATGTTGACCTAATGAGTCCTGAACAGCCATTACCTGCTCCTCCCTGTACCTTCCATTGGTGGGGCATTGTACTGCTTGCTAAAACAGTGTTTCTGTCCTTATCTCTGTCATACATGGGCAGAATTTAAACCTTTACACCAGTCCACCCAGAGCACAGCCCACCAGTCCACCCAGCTCTGATTGGGTACCAGCATCTTGCAACCTCAATCCTAATGAAACCATTCATCGTGAGAGGAGTGGCCCCAAAGAGGAACAATACTAGTCACTGCTTCATTCATCCTTTAAACGATGAAT
>NC_090749.1:62146730-62166730 GCF_036898095.1 Palaemon carinicauda
TTATTATCTGGAAGGCTGCAACAATTGGTTGTGGAGGAAACACAAGTGTGTGTCTTTCCTTTCTGATTTGTTATGCTAAACTGTGCATATCCAGTGATACGTAGTTCACTTTATACTCATGGAAATTTCTGGTCTCTACAGGAGGACCATCCGAAGTGCGGAAGTGTTTTCTGCAACGTCCACAGTAAGAACCTCTGCGGACATGAGTTTTGTAGGAGGCACGCAGCATGCACTGTCTCTAAGGGTGATCTCCATTATTGGGACCCTCAGGTATGTACCGTGTGCACTAACCTGATTACTGAGGCCTTTGATTCCCCTAGGACGGCGGAATCAAGGGATATAGCAAGGGAGAAGCTTCGTACCTGGGTTAGGGGCTTCCAGAAGAACACCTCTGGACCTTATCTTCCAAGTGAGAAGATGAGGGCTTACCTTTTCCCTAGGGCATCAGCTGATGCAGTGATTCCCCAGCCTCAAGAGGAGATCCCCCAAGTTCAGATCCAGGTGGATGCTGAAGTCGCGGTCGCCTTGCAAGACATCCAGTTGGACGACAGGATGTCTGACGTGTCCGAGCGTCTGGAGGAAGACCTCCTGGCAGGAGCCCAGGATGAAGTTCAAGCCCCAGACATTGTAGAGGAAGAGGTCGACGAGGTGTCGGCTACTCCGGTTCAGATCCCTGAGCCTATTCCCTCAACATCGTCCGCTCTCCCAGTAGAGCTGGGACAGGCCCTCTCCTCCATTGTTGGAATGATCCAACAAATGCAGAAGGAGAATATGGAGAAGGCGGCTGCAATGGAACTGCAGATGCAGAGGCTTGCAGCATCACATGGGCCCCAGAAAAGGCTCAATGTGAAAGACCTTCCCTTGTGCTCAGATGCTAACCCGTGGAGGTATGCCGATGACGACTGGAAAGATCGTCATCTCGGATAAGTTGGGTTCAGTTCCCCTAGAGGAGGTGGAATTCTGGTCCAGCAAGGGGTCATATCCGGACTGTTATGTCCGGTTGAGGAAGGAACCAGCTTCAAAGGAGGAGACAGAGCCGAAGGAGGTCATAGTGATGGACCATGCTAAGGCTCAAGCTTTGCTTTCATCCTCGATGAAAGAGAGGGGCTTCACGAACTCAAAGGTAGCTGCATTGAGTAAGAAGCTCCCTTCCTTTGTGTCCTTTCCTGCTAGAGCCTTCCCCTTTTTACAGAAAGGGTTTGCGGCTGTACTAAAAGCAGTCGAGGCCGGCAAGCCTTGCCCCTCCCTGGAGGAGTGTAAACCCTTGGCGCTGGCCTTGCCTATGGACCACAAAGACTGGAAGGACGTCCATCTTACCTTCTCAGTTGGGAAGTTGGAGGCTGATATTGCCGGACGTCAGTTCGGCGAGGACCTCCCTAAGCTGTCTGACTTTCTTTTGCGGAGAGAGCTCGAGGCAAAAGAAAGACTGGGTGCCTCAATGTCTCTTCAGACTACTCTTGAGACGATGGCAAGTGACCCCAAGGTCCATGAAATGTTCATGGTAGTGGCCAAGACTCATCTGGCCACAGTGACGAAGGATCTTTATAGCTTCGTCAGGGCGAGGAGAGCTTGTAGAGAGTTCGTGTTCACCTCGGCTATGGTGAGGCACGAGCCAAGGAAACTAATCTCCTCCAACATTTGGGGCAAAGACCTTTTCCCTACCGAATTGGTCAATGAAGTTGTTGATAAGGCCGCCACGGAGAATAGAAGCCTTCTCCAGAAGTGGGGCCTGGCTATCAAAAGAAAGTCTTCCCCGGATGAGGGTCCTCAACCAAAGAGGAAGACTATGAGGACTAGGCTACCGTCTCGGCCAGCCAAGCCACTTAGACAGCAACAGCAACTGCAATTGCCATTCCCTTCAGTGCCCCAGATGGTGGCACAAACCCCGACCACATTCCAGTGGGTACCCCAGGCCGTGTCGACACAGTCCACGGCATTCACCCCAACGTTCGAAGGGCAGTCTACTTCCTTTCGAGCAAAGCCTAGAGGAGCAGCCAGAGGCTCGTCTAGGCGCCCCTCAAGGGGAAGGGGATTCAGGGGGGGTCGCGGTCAGGGAGGCAAGACCTCAGGACGGCAGTCCAAGTGGGATGATGCCGGTAGGAGGGAGACTTCAGAATTTTCGGGATCGGTGGACCTTCGATCCCTGGGCCCACAGCCTAATCAAGAACGGACTGGGCTGGAGCTGGTACAGCACTCCACCCCCGTGCCCTCGGTTTTTCCAACACTCCACCCTTGTTCTGGAGGAGTACATCCAAGAACTGTTGGAGAAAAAAGTGATCCGAAGGGTGAAGTCCATCAAATTCCAAGGGAGGCTGTTTTGTGTTCCCAAGAAAAACTCGGAAAAACTCAGTCATTCTGGACTTGTCGCCACTCAACAAGTTCATAGTGAATTGCAAGTTCAAGATGCTAACACTGCAACACATAAGGACCTTACTGGCCAAGAGGGCATATTCCTTCTCCATAGACTTGTCAGACGCCTATTGGCACGTCCCAATCAACCGTCGACTCTCCCCCTACCTAGGGCTCAAGCTACAACGAAGACTATACGCCTTCAGAGCCATGCCATTCGGGCTAAATATAGCCCCAAGGATCTTCACGAAGCTTGCGAGCGTAGCTCTCAAACAATTACGCCTAAAGGGAATTCAGGTAGTAGCCTACCTGGACGACTGGCTGGTGTGGGCAGCATCCGAGACAGAATGCTTGCAAGCTTCCAGTCAAGTGATCCAGTTCCTAGAGTATCTAGGCTTCAAGATCAACAGAAAAAAAGTCTCGACTTTCTCCATCTCAAAAGTTCCAGTGGCTGGGAATCCACTGGGACCTAATGTCACACCGTTTCTCCATCCCGGCGAAGAAAAGGAAGGAGATAGCGGGTTCTGTCAAGAGACTTCTAGATTCCGAAAGGATATCAAGACGCGAACAGGAGAAGGTACTGGGTTCTCTCCAGTTTGCTTCGGTGGCAGACCCAGTGCTAAGAGCACAGCTAAAGGATGCAACTGGAGTTTGGAGAAGTTATGCATCAAACGCGCGAAGAGATCTGAGAAGACCAGTTCCGCTTCGGCTACGTACTCTTCTCAGGCCTTGGTCCCAAGCCAGACATCTAAAGAAGTCGGTTCTTCTTCAGCCACCTCCCCTGTCGGTGACGATTCACTCAGACGCCTCGAAGGAGGGATGGGGAGGTCACTCTCACCGGAAAAAAGTCCAGGGGACTTGGTCCAAGCTATTCAAGACCTTTCACATAAACTTTCTAGAAGCTATGGCAGTGCTCCTTACCTTAAAGAAAGTCCCCCCGCGTCACTCGATCCACATAAGGTTGGTGATGGACAGCGAGGTAGTTGTGAGATGCTTGAATCGACAAGGATCGAGGTCACCACCTCTCAACCAGGTGATGTTGGCCATCTTCCGATTGGCGGAAAAGAAGAAGTGGTACCTGTCGGCAGTTCACCTTCAAGGAGTCCGCAATGTGACAGCGGACGCTCTATCTAGGTTCACACTGATAGAGTCGGAATGGTCCTTAGACGCAGGATCATTTTCCTTCATTCTGAATCAAGTCCCAGAACTGCAGATAGACCTCTTTGCGACGAAAGACAACAAGAAGTTGCTCCTGTACGTGTCCCCGTACGAGGACCCCTTAGCGGAAGCAGTGGACGCGATGTCCCTCGACTGTATCAGATGGTCCAGGATTTATCTGTTCCCTCCTCACAACCTTCTGTTGAAGGTCCTCAACAAACTGAGATCCTTCAAGGGGGTAGCGGCAATAGTGGCCCACAAGTGGCCGAACAGCCTGTGGTTCCCCCTGGCATTGGAACTACGGTTGAAGTTTCTACCGCTACCAGATCCAGTTCTGACCCAGCGAGTCCAGAAGTCGACTGTCTGCACTTCATTACAGAAAACCCGGACCCTGCAGCTCATGATTTTCTCTCCCTAGCGGTGAGAAAGCGTTTCGGGATTTCGAAAGCCAGCATAGACTTCCTAGAGGAATATAAGTGATAATCTACGAGAAGGTAATATGAGTCATCTTGGAGAAAATGGGTGGCCTTTGTCAAGGCGAACAATCCGCAGGAGATCTCGACAGACTTCTGCTTATCTTTCTTCATCCACCTCCATGGTCAAGGGTTGGCAGCTAACACGATTTCGGCGTGTAAGTCTGCTTTGACAAGACACATTCTATATGCCTTCCAGGTCGACCTCGCTAACGAGATCTTTAATAAAGTTCCGAAAGCCTGTGCTAGGCTCATACCTTCAGCACCTCCAAAGCCCATTTCATGGTCTTTAGACAAAGTTCTTCATTTCGCTTCTCTGTTGAGCAATGAGGAGTGTGCGTTAAAGGATTTGACCCAAAAAGTGATTTTCCTATTTGCACTCGCATCCGGGGCCAGGGTTAGTGAGATTGTAGCCCTCTCGAGAGAGGGAGGTTGTGTTCAGTTCCTGGATGGGGGAGAACTGAACCTGTTTCCGGATCCTACATTTCTCGCCAAGAATGAGTTACCCACCAACAGGTGGGGTCCCTGGAGAATCTGCCCTCTGAAAGAAGATGCATCTCTATGTCCAGTAGTAGAATGCCTAAAGGTCTATCTTCGTAGAACTTCAGACTTCAAGGGTGGTCAACTATTCAGGGGAGAAACATCAGGTTCAAATTTATCTCTGAATCAACTCAGAGCGAAAATCACATATATTATTCGCAGAGCGGATCCTGACAGTACACCCGCAGGTCACGATCCGAGGAAAGTTGCCTCATCCTTAAATTTCTTTAATTGTATGGATTTTGAACATCTCCGTTCATACACTGGCTGGAAGTCTTCCAGAGTGTTCTTTCGCCACTATGCGAAGAAAGTAGAGGAACTAAAGAGATCTGTGGTAGCAGTGGGTCGTGTCGTTAACCCTACTGTTTAACTCTGCGAGGAACAGTGGTTTTAATTGGGACTATTAATTCCAGGGTGAGTGTGTAGTTACATACTGTACTACAAACTATGTGAGGGCACTGAGTTGCCCACGTAGACTGTTCCATTTCCAAAGGTGAACCTAGCATAAGTGCAGACATGTGTGCCGAGCGTTTCTAACGCTAATGTGATTGATTTGTAATACAGACTTATATGACTTTGATACCTCGGTATCTTAAAAGTGGTAATAATGTTTTTTCTTTCAGATAAACAAGTTCTGTTTACTATCATACTTATGCTTAAAGTTTTGGTTATCCTCTTCTTATATATATATATATATATATATATATATATATATATATATATATATATATATATATATATATATATATATATATATATATATATATATATATATATATATATATATATATATATATATATATATATATATATATATATATATATATATAAATAATGGATTTTGAGCGAAGCGAAAAATCTATTTTTGGGTAAGATGGCCATGTCGTCCTGATGGAAGTTCCTCTAAGGTAGCTTCCTAGGGTATATTACAACTACGGCGATATTCCCAGAGAATTTACCTTAAGGTACCCAGAATTCTAACTCCTGGAGCGAATATCCATAATAAAAGAGCCAGGGATATCGTATAAATCAGAGGACGTATTCTTGACACGCCACATGGCAATCTGTACCCCGAACAGAGTTAACACTTCGTAGGGGTCAAATGGCAAGAAAACAAAAACGAGAAAGAAAAGGGGAGAGCCGTTCGTAAGGCCCTCTCTTCTCCCGTTTCGTAAGCGTGCCCTGCGCCGATTCTGGCGCCATCTGCATTCCTTGTAGCGAAACACGAGGTGCTACAGATACTGTATGTAGGGAGGGGTCCTATGGCCCTTTCATTGAAAGGGAAGGGCGGGTCCATCAGGACGACATGGCCATCTTACCCAAAAATAGATTTTTCGCTTCGCTCAAAATCCGTTTTTTGGGCTCAAGCCATGTCGTCCTGATGGAAGTATACCAGAGCATTACTGTATCTGTGGATTCTCAAAATGTGCCGTGCTCCTCAGAAGTATTTCCCCCAGTCGACGCGACCTAGAGACCTAAGATGTTACCGTCATACATCTTTTCAACTAATCATAAACCATGATAGAGCTTCCTGCCCCCAACAGGGAAGAGTCTTACTAGACTCTGGGAAAGTCTCGAAGAGTACATATATCTAAGTATGAACCCCAGGCAAGCGAGTATAGTGGTCTCACCCCATACTGGGTAAAGCGAAGTTCGAAAAGAATCACTGTGTCAATATGAAATATCGACCAGTTCTCCGCTCAAAACACGTATTGGACAAAGGTTTATATCCGCTTAGGAGGAAACTCGTAAATCCGCCACCATCCCTTTATGGGATGGAGTCCTCCAGCTAAGGGAAAGCATAAACCAATGCAATATTAGCTTGCATAAGGGAACATTCTATTAGAATTATCCCCGGGTAAATATACATAGAATGAATGCTCACAGGTGAAGGAGACGCAAGGTTCTCAAGAACCAGTTTATTGACAGACAATAAACAAACAGGTTAACCACACTCATATATATATATATATCTATATATAAGAGGAGGATAACTAAAACTTTAAGCATAAGTATGATAGTAAACAGAAACTTGTTTGTCTGAAAGAAAAAACATTGGAGCCACTTTTAAGATACCAAAGTATCAAAGTCAAAAGTCTGTTTTACTAATCAGTCACATTAGCGTTAGAAACGCTCGGCACGCATGTTTGCACTTATGCTGGGTTCACCTTTGAAAGTGGAACAGTCAACGTGGGTCACCCAGTACCCTCACATAGTTTGTAGTACAACATGTGACTACATACTCACCCTGGAATTAATTGTCCCAATTAAGCTACTGTTCCTCGTAGAGTTAAACAGCAGGGTTAACGACGTAACCCACTGCTACCACAGAACCTCTTAGTTGCTGCACTTGCTTCGCATAGTGACGAAAGAACACTCTGGAAGACTTCCAGCCAGTGTACGAGCGAAGATGTCCAAAATCCCTACAACTAAAGAAGTTTAAGGATGAAGCAACTTTCCTCGGATCGTGACCTGTGGGTGAACAATCAGGATCCGCTCTGCGAATAAGATATGTGATTTTCGCCCTGAGTTGTTTCAGTAATAAATTTTGAGCCTGACGTTTCTCCCCTGGCCAGATGGCCACCCTTGAAGTCTGAAGTTCTACGAAGATAGACCTTTAGGCATTCTACTGGACATAGAGATGCATCTTCTTTCAGAGGGCAGATTCTTCAGGGACCCCACCTGATGGTGGGTAACTCGTTCTTGGTGAGAAACGTAGGATCCGGAAATAGGTTCAGTTCACCCATCCAGGAACTGAACACGACCTTCCTCTCTCGAGAGGGGTATGATCTCACTAACCCTGGCCCCGGACGCGAGTGCAAAAAGGAGGATAACTTATGGGTCGAATCCTTTAACGCACACTCCTTATTGTTCAACAGCGAAGCAAAATGAAGAACTTTTCTAAAGACCATGAATTGGGCTTTGGAGGTGCTAAAGGTCTGAGCCTAGCGCAGGCTTTCGGAACTTTTATAAAAGATCTCGTTAGCGAGGTCGACCTGGAAGGCATATAGAATGGGTCTTGTCAAAGCAGACCTACATGTTAAAATCGTGTTAGTTACCGATCCATAACCATGGAGATGGATGAAGAAAGATAAGCAGAAGTCCGTCGTGATCTCCTGCGGAATCTTCGTCTGACAAGGGCTACCCATTCTCTCCAAGATGACTCATATTGCCTTTTAAAAGGTTTGCACTTATAATCCTCTAGGAAGTCCATGCTGGCTTTCGAAATCCCGAAACACTTTCTCACCTGTTAAGGAAAGAAAATCATGAGCTGCTGGGTTCGGGTTTTCTGTAATGAAGCGCAGACAATTGACTTCTGGACTCACTGGGTCAGAACTGGATCTGGTAGCGGTCGAAACTCCAATCGTAGTTCCAATGCCAGAGGGAACCCCACACTGTTCGGCCACTTGTGGGCCACTACTGCCGCTACTCCCTTAACAGATAAATCCTGAACCATCTGTTCCAGTCGAGGGACATCGCGTCCACTGCTTCCGCCAAGGGGTCCTCGTACGGGGACACATACAGGGGCAACTTCTTGTTGTCTTTCGTCGCAAAGAGGTCTAGCCGCAGTTCTGGGACTTAACTCAGAATGAAGGAGAATGGTCCTGCGTCGAGGGACCATTCCGACTCTATCGGTGTGAACCTGGATAGAGCGTCCGCTGTCACATTGCGGACTCCTTGAAGGTGAACTGCTGACAGGTACCATTACTTCTTCCCCCAAATCGGAAGATGGCCAACATCACCTGGTTGAGAGGTGGTGACCTTGATCCTTGTCGATTCAAGCATCTCACAACTCCCCCGCTGTCCAGCACCAACCTAATGTGGATTGAGCGATGCGGGGAGACTTTCTTTAAGGAAAGAAGGACTGTCATAGTCTCTCGAAAATGACTGTGAGAGGTCTTGAATAGACTGGACCAAGACCCTTGGGCCTTTTTCTGATGAGAGTGAACTCCCCATCCCTCCTTCGAGGCGTCTGAGTGACTCGTCACCGACGGGGAGGTGGATGAAGAAGAACCGACTTCCTAAGGAGTCTGGCTTGGGACCAAGGCCTGAGAAGAGTATTTCGACGAAGCGGAACTGGTCTTCTCAGATCTCTTCGCGCATCTGATGCATAACTACTCCAATCTCCGGTTGCATCCTTTAGCTGTGCTCTTAGCACCGGGTCTGTCACCGAAGTAAACTGGAGAGACCCCAGTACACTCTCCAGTTCGCATCTGATATCCATACGGAATCTAGAAGTCTCTTGACAGAACCAGCTATCTCCTTTCTTTTCTCCGCCATGACGGAGAAAACGGTGTGACATTAGGTCCCAGTGGATTCACACCCACCGGAACTTAGAGATGGAGGAAGTTGAGACTTTTCCTGTTGATCTTGAAGCCTAGATAATCTAGGAAATGGATCACATACAGGGAAGCTTGCAAGCATTCTGTCCTGGGTGCTGCCCACACCAGCCAAAATCCAGGTAGGCTACTACCTGAATTCCCTTTAGGCGTAATTGACTGAGAACTACGTTCGCAAGCATCGTGAAAATCCTTGGGGCTATTTTTAGCCCGAGAGGCATGGCTTTGAAGACGTATAGTCTTCGTTGTAGCCTTAACCTTAGGTAGGAGGAGAATCGACAATAGATTGGAACGTGCCGATAGGCGTCTGACAAAACTATGGAGGCGGTAAATGCCCTCTTGGGCAGTAAGGTCCTTATGTGTTGCATTGTTAGCATCTTGAACCTGTAGTTCGCTATGAACTTGTTAAGTGGCGACAAGTCCAGAATGACTCCGAGTTTTCCGAGTCTTTCTTGGGAACACAAAACAGCCTCCCTTGGAATTAGATGGACTTTACCCTTCGGATCACTTTTCCTCTAACAGTTCTTGCATGAACTCCTCCAGAACGGGGGTGGAGTATCGGAAAAACGCCGAGGGTATGGGGATGGAGTGCTGTACCAGCTCCAGCCCAGTCCCTTCTTGAGTAGGCTGTGGACCCAGGGATTGAAGGTCCACCGATCCCAAAAGCGTTGGAGACTCCCTTCTACCAATATCATCTCGCTCGGACTGTTGTCCTGAGGTCTTGCCTCTCTGACCGCGACCACCCATGAAACCCCTTCTCCTTGAGGGGCGCCTAGACGAAATTCTGGCTGCTCCTCTAGGCTTGTTCGACAGGCAGTTGACTGACCTTCGAACGATGGGTTGAATGCCGGAGACTGTGTCGACACGAATTGGGGAACCCACTGAAGTGTGGTCGGGGTTTTTGCCACCATCTGGGGCACTGAGGGCATCAGCAAATGCCGTTGCTGCTGTTGTCTACTTGACTTAGCTGGCCGAGAAAGTATCCTAATCCTTTTAGTCTTCCTCCAAGGTTGGGGACCCCATCCGGGGAAGAATTTCTCTTGGTAGACAGGCCCCACTCCTGGAGAAGATTTCTATCCTCCGTGGTGGCCCTATCAACCTTTTTGACCGATTCACTAGGGAAAAGGTATTTGTCCCAACTGTTGGAGGAGATTAGTTTCCTTGGCTCGTGCCTCATCGTAGCCCGGGCGAACACGAATTCCCTACAGGTTCTCTTCGCCCTGACGGATCTGTAGAGATCCTTCGTCACAGTGGCCAGATGAGTCTTGATCACAACCATGAACGTTTCATGGACCTTGGGATCACTTGTCATCGTCTCAAAAGTGGACTGAAGAGACAAAGAGGCAGCCAGTCTTTCTTTTGTCTCGAGTTCTCTCCGCAAAAGAAAGCCAGACAGCTTAGAGAGGATCTCGCCGAACCGGCATCTGGCAAAATCCGCCTCCCACATCTGGACTGAGAAGGTAAGATGGACGTCCTTCCAGTCCTTGTTTTGCTTACTAAATCTTCCTTTCTAAAGGCCAGCAACAAGGGTTTACACTCCACCAGGGAGGGGAAAGGCTTGCCAGCCTCGGCTGTTTTCAATACCGCCGCAAACCTTTTCAGCGAAAAGGGGGAAGGCTGTGGCAGGAGAGGACACAAAGGAAGGGAGCCTCTTACTCAAATACAGCTACCTTTGAGTTCATGAAGCCCCTCTCTTTCATCGAAGATGAAAGCAAGGCATGAGCCTAGCAATGTCTATCACTACGACCTCATCCGGCTCTGTCTCTTCCTTTGAAGCTGGTACCTCCTTCAACCGGACATAGCAGTCCGGATATGCCCCTGCAGTTACAATGCAGCTGCCTTCCCATTCTTCTCCCTCTGCCTTTGTTGGATCAAGCCAACAATGGAGGGAGGGCCTGCTCTACTGCGAGAGCAGACGATGTTGAGGGAGCAGGTTCAAGGACCTGAACCGGAGCAGCCGACCTCTCTCGGCCTTTTCCGCTACCTTGTCCAGAGCTCGAACTTCATCCTGGCCTTCTGCCAGGAGGTCTTCCTCCAGACGTTCGGACATGTTTGGCATCCTGTCGTCCAACTGGATGCTAAGCAAGGCGACCGTGACTTCAGCATCCACGGGATCTGAATTAAGGGGACCTCCTCTTGAGGTTGGGGAATCACTGTAAAGTTGATGCCCTAGGGAAAAGAAAGCCCTCATCTTCTCATTTGGAAGATAAGGTCCAGAGGTGATCTTCTGAAAGCCCCTCACCCAGGTACGAAGCTTCTCCCTAGCTATATCCCTTGAATCCACCGTTGTAGGGGAGACAAAACGGATTTTGAGCGAAGCGAAAAGAAAAAGCCTCAATAGATAGGTTAGTGCATATGAAACATACCTGGGGGACCCAATACCGGAGAACATCCATGGAGACAGCGCATGCCACACGCCTCCTTCAGAACCATGTCCGCAGAAAATACATCCGCACTACGGATGGTCCTCCTGTAAAGAGAAGAAATTTCCATGAGTATCATGTGAACTACGTATCACTGGATATGCACAGTAGCATAACAAAACGGAAAGGAAAGGAAAGACACATCCTTGTATTTCCCGCACACCCAATTGTTGTAGCCTTCCAGATAATAAAATCGTATAGTTAATCTATGCCAGATTAACCAATGGAAAATTTCCAAAGGAAATAGGTGTAGCCCCCACCTAAGGAATGATTTTAAAATACCGGATAGTAGACAAGAAAGAACTCACTTTCTTATCTGTAAGGCCGACAACAACGGGTCGTGCAAGACCACAAAGAATAAGGAAAAGACACATACTTGTGAATCCCCCACAATCACCTGTGGAAGCCCACCAGCCATTAAAATCAAATGGTTAGTCTTTGCTAGAATAACCAAAGATCATATTTCCCGAGGGAAATTAGGTGTAGCTCACACCTAAGGTAAGATTTTACCATTCTGGCTAAAGATGAAAAGAGTTCTCTTTTCATCCCTGTAAGGCAACACCAAGTGATTGCACAAGGCAACACAAGTAAGTAAGAAAAGACAGTGTTGTAACCTACTATATCATGTTCTCCCCTGGTAGAAGACACTAAACAGGGAAGAACTGATACAGTACATGAGGGTGGTGTGCCGGCCGGCTCTTGCCGGTCAGCACCCCCACCCCCTTTTCCAAAGGTAGGTCTCAAGTATGCAACTTAGGATCACCCAGACGGGGGAGAACTCCAGCTCCTATGCCTGAACCGGTCGGTAGTGGTTGCCGGTCCATAGCTACCCGGTTGGCACCCAGCTGCCGGCCATCACTCTTAGTGGCCGGCCAACCGAGTGATGTAGCAGGCCGGCCCGGCAGCGGTGAGTAAACCCTGCCGGCTGGCATCCACCCCAGGTAGCGCCCGGCTGCCGGCCGCCACTCAAAGCGGCCGGCAGGTGAGCAAGGAGACCTGCCAGCCAAGGCATAAGACCACCGCCGACCGACAGCAAGAGAACTAGCGAACACCCCCCTACCGACGGCCGGCCACTAGGCCGGCAGACGGCAAGGACAACACAAGAGAAGACAACAGAATGGGTGCCGGGCTAAGAGGCTATGTACCTCCGTGCCCGACACCCGAAAGAGTGCCGAGAGGAAGGGGAGACACTAAGTCAAGCTTCCTAACCACTGCTTACTGAAACTACAGACGGCAGCGATTGAGGGACCAAGGAAGGACCGGGCAGCACTCAAAGGATAGGGCCTCTGCCGGCCGACAGGGGACCACGTCAGCTCCCCATCCCAACCTATGCTAGGTACGGATGTGAGACGACTGACACAAAGGAAACGGAAAAATAGAAGGGAAGGACAGAGGGTCCTGTCCAACCTTGCCTTGGTTTAGGATCATTCCAAACTAAGAAAGCTCATCTCAGCCAGAGAGATCCAGGGAGGGAGGCCGGCACTACTGGCTGCCTCCCTAAAACCAAGGCAAGGAAGGAATTGCTATTCCGGAAAGGGAACATATCCCGAACCCGGAAAGCAAAGAGGACAAGTCTGAGGGGTCACCGAGCGAATGGGATCATAATTACCGAAACCTTCCAAGGTGAATCAAGGAGGATAAACCTCCTATGCCCGTGTCAGGCAGCAAGGGAGACTCTGCCCCACGCTAGACCAACACGGACTCAGATTAATACACTGCTGTACTGTCCCCCTCTGAACCAATTCAGTTGGAGCAGGAAGGTACAATACTACTCCAGCATAGTTATATTTGAAAATTAATTCAAACAAACCACTAGAGTTAAGCCTAAGGCTTAAATAGAGGGAAAGGGTTTGCCCCTTCCCCGAAGAGAAGGGAGCAAACGGGGAAACAGATAATATTATCAAGACCTAAGACAACCTAGCCTAGGCACTAAGAGAATCGATTACCTAAATCACCGAAACTCACTCCAATACTATCTTGGAAATTACTCGAAAAGGGCTGTATGTATAACGTTGCCTAACGCTTTAAGCAATATAAAATCACACTTGGAAGACTAATTATCATGCAGGAAGTACAAGGACCAATAACTAGGCTACGAAGACTAGTGTTGGTCAGCCTAGGCAAAACTTTCGCCAGGCGCACTACTAACGCATCATAACAGAATTCCTAATTAAGCTAAGTAGCTAATTATTAAAGCGCAGGGGGCTGGGAACGTCGCTCTTGCTAACAAATAAATCCTATTCTAGCGAGCGACAGCGTCCATGACGCCTCCAGCCGGCAACAGCTCTTGTATCAAAGATAACTCTTTTAAATACTTTAATTTTAAACAAGAGCCTACATTTATACATAAAAGAAATAGTACTCAACTTATCCGAAGCAGAAGAAGTTGGAGAAAGCATAATATGAGAGTAAATCCAAGATTTGATAGAAACACAGGAAAAAACACCGAGTTGTAAAGCTACGCAAAAAGGAATGCAGATGGCGCCAGAATCGGCGCAGGGCACGCTTACGAAACGGGAGAAGAGAGGGCCTTACGAACGGCTCTCCCCTTTTCTTTCTCGTTTTCGTTTTCTTGCCATTTGACCCCTACGAAGTGTTAACTCTATTCGGGATATAGATTGCTATGAGGCGTGTCAAGAATACGTCCACTGATATTTACGATATCCCTAAGGTCTTTTTTAGGGATACTCGCTCCAGGAGTTAGAATTCTGGGTACCTTAAGGTAAATTCTCTGGGAATATCGCCGTAGTTGTAATATACCCTAGGAAGCTGCCTTTAAGGAACTTCCATCAGGACGACATGGCTTGAGCCCCCCCAAAAAAATATATATATATATATATATATATATATATATATATATATATATATATATATATATATATATATATATATATAGAGGGCGGATATATTTTATTAGATGCCCATAGATTCTGTTATATATTTTTTTCTCTTTTTTTTTTTTTTAACATTCCGGCTTATATATTTTTATTAGATGCCGAGAGAAAAAATGATTTATATATTTTTTTTTTAAATGTTGTTTTAAATGTATTTTTAACAATGCAAATGTAGAAAATTTCTTCAATTACATATTACTAGCGTACTAACAGGTTTTGTTACAAACTCTTTCCGACAATTTACTCCTTTAGCGAATGAGGTGGCCACTTCAAACAGCTTTAAACGGAATTAAATACGGAGTATTTTTGGGACAAGGCGAAACATTCTTTTGTAGCTGCCTGCTGTGCCGTAACCTACGCCAAACAAGGATGTTCACGGCAATAAATATCACCACCGTGAAAGCCAGACCTGCTAGTAGTGTGGGGTGAAGGATTTCCTTATAAGTCGGTGACAGGTGGTCCCTTTCGGTAAGCTTCATCAACCGCTTTGCAACCTGTCTGTTATACGGGAGAGGGAGTGCTGGCATTGTAGAGGTTCACGTGAAGTTCGCGAAGTAGGCTCGTTCTCTGATGAGTGTCCATAGACCAGTCACCATGGAATTAGGGGAAGTCCCGATACAACCATCTGCTGCGACGAAGATGTGGGTGAAGGACGTGGATCCGTCAGGGCATGATACATTGAAGCCGTCCTTGTCGTATTGTATCCACGAGCCATTGTTCAGTCTGCAATTGAACTCATTATTGTCAAAGGGATAAAGCTTATCCAGACAATTTTCACTTGTATGGGAGAGAGCACCGTCTAGCACTATACCTAACTCGCATGAATCCATTAGGTTTTTATGGAATTCAAATGAGTCAGCTGTACATATTTTTCTATCCATTGCGTCTGAACAGTGAGTTAATTGATTTAAGTCTTTAATGACTGTATATGTTTCCTTGTCTGGGGAAATCAATACGTGTCCTGTCAAACTGGATATTACTGGATTTGAGTGATTCGTCATGAAAGTCGGAAATGGTGATATCCTGTAAGATTGCCAGGCATCAGAAGAATCTAAGGGAATTGTAATCATAATCTTGTTAATATCAACGTTTACTGTAATTAGGCTGTAATAAAATTCTAGCCTATGTTCGTCTAACAAAGGAACATAGACTAGTTTATCCCTTCCGTTCTCCAGAATTAACTTTAAGTAATTTATAGGCAACAAATGGGGCGACAGTACACCTTTAGTTGCTAACGTGATAGCTTCTACATAATCCTTGGATTTCTCAATGAAATGTGCAATTCTGTTATGTATGTGATGTATCTTTGAATCATAATACGTTAAGGTTGCCAGCAAATCCTGTACTTCCATAATCTGAATGATATTATTTGAATGTTCATTTACTAAATCCACAATTTTATTGATTGAAGCTAACTGATTCCTTAGTTTAGACATAATCAATTCATCTTCATGAGTCAAGAACTCAATTTTCTTATTTTGATTACTAATTTTAAGACGATTGGAAATTCCTAAACCTAAACTTGCAACAGACCCAAAGATGTTTAATGCAGCATAAATAAACGGATTTCGTCTTTCTTTATGTTCGTGTCCTACAGTCCGCATCAAAAGGTCATAAGCCAAAGATCCTGTCTCGCCAGTCTTATTTTTCAAGTCATCAGATAGCATCTCTGCAACTTTTAATGTTGATCCAAGCAAACCCTCTGTAGTCAAATGAAAATGTCTTCTATGCAACTCATCCAATGAGGCAGAAAACCTTGAAATGGCGGTTCTTAAGCTAGTGACATCATTCTCTTGAAGAAAAATTGCTTGCATATTCACTTCTACAACTACGTTGGTTGATGTAATAAAAACGTCTTCTTATCTTTCAACTATAGTGCCATATTTAGAATTTATACTTTTAGTTTTAGAGCTCATCCCACACGAGAAAAATGTCTGAGTGAACAATATCACTCCCAACAACAAAAAAATTCATCTTGGAAACCTGTAACGAGAAAAATATATGTAATTACTCCTGTATTAAAAAGAAAACTTTTAATCACATAAAATAAAAATAAAAATTCTTCACTTCTTTTCCTCTCTTTTCTTTTTAATTTCTTATGTGAGCCAATGGTACTATTCTCTCATCCGTGGGTTGGGATACGTTTTGAACTCTAAACCTATTGGCCGTTAATGTTTCCAAAATGTTAAATGGGCCTTCAAACTTAGGTGTTAGTTTATAATTGAGCCCTTTTCGTACATTGACTTGAATATATATGTTATCACCCACGGTATATGTTTTAGTTGGTTTCGCTGTTTTATCATGATTCCTTTTCATTATGATTTGTGATTCTTCTAAATTCTTTCGAAGGATATCATATCGACTTATACTTGCATTTATACATTCTTTTAAAGGATTTGATAGATTAGTTATAGGCGTTAATACATGGAAAGGCGTTCTAACTGGGGTACCATACAATGCTTCATGCGGTGACATTTTAATTTATATATGATATGAATGATTCAGAGTACTCAGTGCCGCCGGTATTGCAATATCCCAGTTGGGGTCTGATCCCCTAGTGTTACTCTTAATATATTTAATATCTTCCTATTTGCTCTTTCCACTAGCCCATTCGACTCTGGGTGATATATCATGGTATTTATTTTCTTTATGCTGAGGAATTCACACAATGAGGTAAGAAAGTGATTATTAAATTCACCACCCGAGTCTGAGATTATCATGTGTGGAATTCCATGTTTACAAATGTAACACTCGTAAAACTTCCTAGCGCATTCAATCGCAGTTTTAGTTTTAAGCGCTATTACTTCTGTATATAGAGTTATAGCATCTATAATTACTAAGAGGTGCTTATTTCCTCTGTCTGACTCGTAAAATCCTGTTAACAAATCTAAATGTATTCTTTCAAAGGGTTGATTGGGCACAGGATAAGCTCCTAGGCTGACAGGTGTTTTCGTATGCCCTTTGTTTTCCTGACATGTGCGACAATTAGCTATGTGTCTTTTTATATCTGTAAGCATCGTATGCCAATAAAACAATGATTTGGCTTTCTGTGACATTAACGAGAACCCAGGGTGTCCATGTAATGGATTTGAATGCAACCAATTCAGGACAGTGGAAATAAGTGAGATTGGTACTACTACCTGGTCGTTAGTTACATGTGGTGTATTGCGGGTTTTCCTTGTCACAGTCCTACACAGAATACTATCTTTGATTATATAATTCTGCTGCTTATACTTTATATATTCCTTTTCCTTATGATTGCCTTTCAAAGCATTTATAATTGTTTCAATTTTCTGATCTTTTCTTTGCTCAGTCTGTAACAATTCAGCGCTCCAGCCTAAATCTTCTTGTTCAGATATTGTTTTTACAATAGGCATGGATGTTGATATATCTATTTATTCAGCTAAAGGCTCCGTACAAGATGACACGAGGTTGCGTGATAATGCATCCGCAATGATATTTGCTTTCCCAGGTAAATACCCGATTCTTGCGCCAAAATCTTGAATGATCAAATGCCACCGAGTTCGTTTAGGGCTGTGGTTGAAGCCTTTAAAGAGCTCTGTTAGTGGTTTATGGTCAGTAAGAACCTTAACAGGATAACCGTAAATTATGAACTTAAAATGCACTACGGAATTAACAATAGCTAGCCCTTCCTTGTCTATTACTGCATACTTACTTTCGGAAGTTCTCAATTTTCGAGAATAGAAAGCTATCGGGAAAAATTGTTTATCATATTGCTGAAGCAATACCCCTCCTACTCCTAAGTGTGAGGCGTCTGTTGCAATGAAGAATTCCTTACCGAAGTCAGGAGATTTTAAGATAGGAGAACTACACAGTTCATCTTTCAAAGTATTAAACGCCTGTTGATGTTGCTCAGACCATATGAAATCTACGCCCTTCTTCGTAAGATCAGTTAAAGGAGCGGCTATTATTGAATAGTTGCGTATAAAACGCCTGTAATATCCACTACAACCCAGAATTTGCTGTATTCCCTTGACATTAGTAGGCATGGGAAAATTACGTATAGCCGACACCTTATCATGGACTACTTTAAGACCTTGGCTTGACACCATGAAACCCAAATATATTAATTCTGTTTTGAAAAATTCACACTTACTAATCTTTACCCTTAAGTTATGTTGTCTCAATCTCTGTAGTACTAGTTCTACCTTACGTAGATGTTCTTCTAAGGTGTTGGAAAAGATTACAAGATCATCCATATAGGCATGCAATATATCCCCTAACAAGTCTCCAAACACTATGTTAATCATTCTTGTAAATGTTATAGGAGCACAACGTAAACCAAAAGGCATCTGTAAAAATTCATAATGTCCCCTGGCTGTGCTGATGGCTGTGTATGGGATACTATCTTCTTCTAATGATATCTGGTGAAAGCCTTTAAGGAAGTCCAAACTGGTAAAATATTTATTCTGACCTAACAGAGACAAAATATTGTCAGTACATGGCACTGGGAATCGATCAGGGATCGTTTCCTCGTTTAGACGACGAAAGTCGACGCAGATACGCCATGTTCGATCTTTTTTCGGTACAACTATTAAAGGAAAATTATAAGGGCTGTTTGATTTCCTAATGACTCCTTCTTCTAGCATTTTACCTACTTCATCATTTATTTCATTCTGGAATTTCATAGGGAGTCTGTACGAGGGTACATAGATAATTTTCTGCTTGTCCTTTAACCTTATTTGATGCTCGATCACATCTGTTTTTCCTAAGGATCCATCCGTACTGGAAAAAACATCATGATATTTAGTTAAAAGCTCAAAAATGTTCTGCTGAATTTCTTCGTCTTGAATGTCTTTATTGATTTTATTTTTAATAGATCGCAAAAGGGATTCATCCGCAACTGATTGAGAGTGATTGATTTCAGCAACGGTAAGAATACGATGTTTATAAACTCCTACATCCAAGATATGTTGATTTTTGTGAATTACTAAAGTGTTATTCAAATGATTACACACTTCATTATTACATTGTTGATGTGAGCCTACTGTATAAATAGCTTGTGTGACAGACAATCCGTTAGTTTTCAAAGTATCGGAAAGGATTAATATTTCAGATCCCGGTAATGTTTTCTTTATTTGCACTATTAAATTCGAAGGTACGTTTGGTTCGATAGATTGTGTGCAAGATGATATTACGGGTGAACGAGAATTCTGCTGGGTCGCGTATATTATTTCTTTATTAGTGAGACAAGTTATTGGTTCTTCAACGTACCTTACGGTTACATTTGTTTTCTCCTTTTTATCCAAAACGGATTTTAAGGTATTAGAAGACTTATAGAATTTCCCTTTGATATACACGCCGTGCTTGGCAGGGGCTAAGATAATGTTTTGATTTCCCATAGATGGGTATCCTATAATTACAGCTGGATACATATTAATGTTTTTTACAACAACAAATGTATCGGCAAACGTGCGTTTACTGACTCTGAACTGAACATGAGTTATGCCTATGACATTTAATTCATTATTTCCTATACTTGAAAGTCTAATTCCGGATTTTTCAATCGGAAAGTTCGAAAACAACAAATGATGTGTCTTCAAATCCATGATATTACGTGGACTACCAGAGTCAAAAAATAACGTAAAGGATTTGTGTTCTAAATTTACAGCATATAAGGTTGGTCGTAACTCATTTTGGCTTATTATTGTATGAATTCGTTGCAAATCTACGGGAGCATGCACTGTTTTACTTAATTCGGCCGTGTGTTTCATAGGAAAATCTATTGTCTCACAATTATCTGATAGAACATTAAATTGATTATTCAATACTATTGATGTTGACATGAATGACCTTGACCCA
>NC_090749.1:62171730-62174230 GCF_036898095.1 Palaemon carinicauda
TAGTAGTAGTAGTAGTAGTAGTAGTAGTAGTAGTAGTAGTAGTAGTAGTAGTAGCGCCCGCCTTTAAACCGGGCTTCAAGTGGTCTTGTGAGGTATGAAAATATTGAGGTTACATTCTTTTGTATTATTTATTTTTCCCTCATTTGATATCGAAGTTTCCCATACTATTTTCTCTAAATCCTCTTCATATGGTTACTGGAGCTCGAATCTTTTGCGTTTTTTTTTCTATATTTCTTTCAAAATAAGAAATTATTGGTGAAATTTATAGTTTCGCAAAAAGTACATATTACATTTCCCCTTTGTTTATAATATTTAGTCTAAATATATTGGCTCTTTCTCTGAAATATAACATTGATGCAAAGGCATTGCTATATATTTGGTTTGCTTTAATGTCACCTATTTTCTTTTTTTTCTGAGCTATCTTCGCTTTCCAAATCTTCTTTCCATTTTGTTCATTATCCTATTTTCTGGTTTGGGCGTTTAGTTCTGTCTTAATCATTCTTCCCATTTGACGCATATCTAGTTTTAATTCTTGTAAATACCTTGCTGCTTGTTAAAACCATCTCCTTTTTCTTTTAGGTCCAGGGTTTTCAATATATTTTTCCCATTCAGAGTAATGTTAGTATAATTCAATTTTCCATCTATCATCCTTGTGGGTACACTCAGTCACACCATTCAATCTATTTTTTTATTTCATTTCCTCATTGGGCTATATAACATCCTGCTTTTCCAATTAGGATTATAGCGTACATAGTAATAGTTATAATAGTATTAACATCTGTGCATTGTAACTTAAGCTGTTCGAATATCTTAATTTTTGTATGACAAGAGCAATTTGCAATTTGAAACTCATATTGGAGGGGAAGAGCTAACCGTATGTAATAAGGATACAAAACATTAATGTCCCCTATATAACAAAGAGCAAGTGTCTGGTATACTTTATATATACTTATAAATATGTGTGTATATATATATATATTTATATATACATATATATATGTATATATATACATATATATATATATATATATATATATATATATATATATATATATATATATATATATACATATATATATGTATATATATGCATACTTATATATACTTATATATATATATATATATATATATATATATATATATATATATATATATATATATATATATATATATGTATGTATATACATATATATGTATATATATACATACTCATATATACTTATATATATATATATATATGTTTATATATATATATATATATATATATATATATATATATATATATATATATATATATATATATATATATAATTTTTTCTTTCTAGTCACGCTGAGCAGCATCGCCAGACATAACTACTCGTTCTTTCCTCGTCCCTAGGAGGGGGACAAAGAATATTCATACCCTGTGAGGGAAGCTACCCCTAGAGGTACTCACGGAAAATTACAACTACCGTGTTGTAATTCGGGAAAGGTGAGGGGGTGAGAGGTGTTGAATCTTTGTGTGCAAATCTATCTATCTATCTATCTACAAATATTATTTTTTTAAGTATTAAGAATACACTATTTCAAACAACTTCAATATTATCTTCATGAATTTTTTTTTTTTAAAGGTAATGATAAAAATACTTTATTTCAACTCTTGCCCTCAACTTTTGCGCATGAAAAAAAAATCCAATTCCCACATGAATTCCAATTCCCAACGACACCTTTCCCGCCCCGTTGTTCTCAAAAGTTCAGGAGGAAAATCCTGGTTTCTGGAATGGGCGGAGATGAAGTTGGCCATTACAAGGGTGGCCCAAGGGAATGGAACTGACCTGAGTTGGAATAAGTTATATGTGGAAGAGTTGTTTCGCTTGGAAAGGCTATTTTGTATAGGTATATTTACGCGTATATATGTATAGCATGTATATACATGTATATATATACATATAGTATATAATTTTATATATATATATATATATATATATATATATATATATATATATATATATATATATATATATATATATTTACATTATTGTACGTGACCCATAAAATATTACAACTAAATATTTAGATAGATATGCACTCACTAGGGTATGAATACACCCACTCCGCCTACTAGAGGGTCAGGGAGATCTGAGCGTGACCGGAATATATATATATGTATATATATATATATATATATATATATATATATATATATATATATATATATAATATATATATATAAATTTATATATATATATATATATATATATATTTATATATATATATATATATATATAAATATATATATATATATATATATATATATATATATATATATATAAATATATATAAATATATATATATATATATATATATATATATATATATATATATATATATATATATATCTATATATATATAAATATATATATATATATATATATATATATATATATATAAATGAATATATATATATATATATATATATATATATATATATGTATATATATATATATATATATATATATAT
>NC_090749.1:62179230-62184230 GCF_036898095.1 Palaemon carinicauda
TCTGTCAAATTTGACTAACTTTTGTGTTCAATAATATCATTTATAGTTCAATACATGGTGTATACAAAGACGTTTTGATTTCACTTGGAAAAGGTCAAGGCAACTCAGAGTTTAGTTCGAAACTTCCCAGTCAGATTGTTATTATTATTATTATTATTATTATTATTATTATTATTATTATTATTATTATTATTATTATTATTATTATTATTATTATTATTACCTTCGCCAACGAAGTTGAGAGGAAGTTATGTTTTCGGCCCTGTTTGTCCATTTGTTTGTGTGTGAACAACTTCCTGGTCATAGTTTTATTCAGAGTAGTGAAACTTCTGGGATTAATTGTTATGTTGAGATGTAGAGGATATATTTCATTCGCCTTTTGTTTACATGCCCTATACGTCCTGATAGTTAAGTTAATTACACTCTACATCCCCCTTGTGCAAGCCGAATAAGGAGGACTAGTCTATTTAGGAGTTTTTTTAATTCCAGTTTGCTCGCATGTCAGTCTGATACGATCCATAGTTTACGCTGATTAAGTTCAAACTTGCAGTGATATGAACAGGTTGATTATATTTCTCTCTTTATAGTTTGTAATATGAAAGGTCTATTTTCAAAGTTTTTACTTCTCTTGTTGTTTATTTAATATTGTGTTCCCCTTCCTCACTGGGCTATTTTTTCCTGTTTCAGCCTTTGAAGGTTATAGAATCCCTCTTTTCCAATTAGGATTGCAGGTTGGGTAATAATAATAATAATAATAATAATAATAATAATAATAATAATAATAATATTCACCCATATATATGATAAAGATTGAGTGTTTTTATATATATATATATATATATATATATATATATATATATATATATATATATATATACATGTATGTATATGTATATAATATATATACATATACATATGTATATATATGTGTATATATATACATATGTATATATGTATATATATAATATATATGTATATAATTATATATATATATATATATGTATATATATATATATATATATATATATATATATATATATATATATATATATATATACACACACACACATATATATATATATATATATATATATATATATATATATATATATATATATTTATATATATGTATACATGTATATATATATGTATACATGTGCGTGTATGTATGTATATATATATATATATATATATATATATATATATATATATAAATATACATATATATATATATATATATATATACTGTATATGTATGTATATATATATATATATATATATATATATATATATATATATATATATATGGATGTATGTATGTATGTATATATGTATGTCACAGTGAGTAGCATCGACACATATAACTACTTGGTCTCTCCCTGTCCCTTGGGTAGGGGTTGGAGGGAATAGTCATACTCAGGTAAGAGGGCTTCCCCCGAAAAGTACAATCTGAAACGACACTCTTTCACAAATTGCCCAGAGTGCCATGTTGTAGTTAAGATATTGGGTGAAGTGGGAAGGGAGTATATTATAATAATAATAATAATAATGATAATAATAATAATAATAATAATCTCTTCTCACATTCACTCCTCCAATCCATCATATCCTCCTCCTCCAGTCACCTGATAATCCATCCCTCTCTCTCTCTCTCTCTCTCTCTGTCATTCCTTTGGCAATGCGTCAGAAGTTTTCGAGGAAGAACTCTTGTGCAAGGCCCAGGGGTGACACGTCGATTAGGCGGATGCGATACGACTTGACAGCCTTGAATGGGATATGAATATTGAGAACCTTCAAAGATGGTTGGGGTTTTAATCTATTTATTAATTCATCTGTTTGTTTGTTTGTTAGAGGGATTAAGTTTTTTATTTTGTTTGGTTTGATTTCGTTATTATTATTATTATTATTATTATTATTATTATTATTATCATTTTTATTATTATTATTATTATTATTATTTGTTTTTACTAATATTATTATTATTATTATTGTAATTATTATTATCAATGTTATAATTATTATTATTATTAATAATATTACTTGTTAAACTACAAACCTAGTTGGAAAAGCAGGTTGCTATAATCCCAAGGGCTCCAACAGGAAAAATAGTCCAGTAAGAAAAGGAAGGAGGGAAAACTACAAGAAGTTTATGAACAATATTAGCATAAAAACAAATCTTTTATTTATAAACTATAAGAAAAAGGAAGAGAAACATGATAGAATAATGTGCCCAAGTGTACCCTCGAACAAGAGATCTCTAACCCAAAACAGTTGAAGGCCATGGCACAGAGGCTATGGCACTAACCATGATTAGAGAACAATGGTTTGATTTTGGAGTGTCCTTCTCTTAGAAGAGCTGCTTACGAGAGCTAAAGAGTCTCTTCTACCCTTACTAAGAGGAAAGTAGCCACTGAACAATTACTGTGCAGTAGTTAACCTCTCGATTTAAGAAGAATTGTTTGATAATTGCAGTGTTGTGAAGTGTATGAGGAAAGAATAGGCCAAACTGCTGTGTATATGTAGGCAAGGAGGAAATGAGCCGCATCCAGAGAGAGGGATTCAATGTACTACTCTCTAGCCAGTCAAAGGACACAATGACTCTCTAGCAGTAGTATCTCAATGTGTGGCTGGTGCCTTGTTTGGATTACTTTGCAGTTTAATTAGAATTGGAAATTAATATGAATTTTAATGTTAATTTCAGATTTTTCATTGAAAATAGATTTTTATCAATTTCTATTTATTGAATCTCCAACTTCTTCTTCTTCTTCTTCTTCTTCTTCTTCTTCTTATCACCATCAGTTAATGTAATAATTTAGTGTTTTAATATAGGCTGTCATACAACTGTTATTAATTTTCTTCATAATTATTGTCGTAACTTATCTATTTAATCATTAATAAAATTAAACACAAGTATGATTAATCCCAGTATCATCCAACTACGGTAAAACGAATTTTTATATTATTACAATAATTATGATTAATTTAGTTTCTCTAATGTAATGCAGTAAATCTGAAATGTATTTCCTGCATCTTTTGTCATCACCATCATTATCATTATCATTATCCTCTTTATCTTCACAATCGCTCATTATCCGCATTATTGGCCAATCCGCCTCTGCCTTTCTCTTGCCACCCGTGATACAATTAACGTCTCTTAGTCAATGAGGCCTTTCAGAATTAATGAATAGAATTCAAGAGGAGAAAATGGAATTGAGACTTCAATTTCATCCTTAATTACACACACACACACACACTCGCTCTCTCTCTCTCTCTCTCTCTCTCTCTCTCTCTCTCTCTCTCTCTCTCTCTCTCTCTCTCTCAATAGAAGAGAAGAAAAGTTTTTGTTTTGTCTGCTTTAAGTAGTTTTATTGTTCAAGTAGATAGCAATGATTGACATGATCTCTCTCTCTCTCTCTCTCTCTCTCTCTCTCTCTCTCTCTCTCTCTCTCTCTCTCTCTCTCTCTCTCTCTCCAAAGAGGGGAAACTTTTGTTTTCTTCGTGTTAATGTGTTTCATTGAGAAGTATAAATGATTTACACTCACTCTCTCTCTCTCTCTCTCTCTCTCTCTCTCTCTCTCTCTCTCTCTCTCTAAACATTTTAATGTAAATACTTTTTCTAATTATGCGTGTATTACAGAATAAACCCTATTATCATACAGTACACACTGTGCAGTATTGCACAATTAGTAGTTATTGTTATCATATATTGATTCGCTAGTGTATAAAACTCGTACACTTTACAGGACATATAAAAGATGGTCGATACAGAAAGCTACATACTGTACCAACCGTGTGTCACACGATCGTACATAAATTATTTTGTATATATTATGCTTGTATCTGCGCTCTTCCCTCGCACTAAAAAGAACCTGAATAATCATGTCTCCGGTTTTCCTCTGTAACATTGTCTGTCTTGTGAACATGAAAATGCCTGTTGCCTTAAAGTTTTGTATATAAAGGAGAGTGTTCTATAATAAAGTTACTCAGTTGATTGCTTCCTGCCTTTGAGTCGTAACCTTTCTCTCGGCCCGTCACAATACCGTCCTAAAGCCTTTATGCTGTATTCTTCACTGTATTTTTCCTATCGGGCTAGTATTAGGTAGTAGGGTGGTCATGACAGCAACCACCTATTTAAATACTGCAGCTAGATAGTAGTACATTGGACCCCACTTTGGTTACGGCTCATTTTACCTTTATCCTTCACTTACACCGAATAGTTTGGCCTGTTCTTACCACATTCGC
The DNA here is from genome assembly GCF_036898095.1 of Palaemon carinicauda. NCBI lineage: Eukaryota > Metazoa > Arthropoda > Malacostraca > Decapoda > Palaemonidae > Palaemon > Palaemon carinicauda. The sequence continues at coordinate 62,183,473 of NC_090749.1, forward strand.
TTCTGTTCTGCACCTGATAACACCAGACAATTCTTTTTCACTCAAGGAGTTAACAACTGCATTGTAATTGTGTAGTCGCTACTTTCCTCTTGTTAAAGTTAGAAGAGACTGTTTTAGCTATGGTAAGCAGCTTTTCTAGGAGATGGACACTCCTAAATCAAACCCTTGTTCTCTAGTCTTGTGTTGTGCCGTAGCCTCTGTACCATAGTCGTCCACTATCTTGTTTAGAGTTCTCTTGCTTGGGGGTTCACTTAGGTACAGTGTTCTCTCTGTTTCATTATTTTCTTTCCTCGCCGGGCTATTTTCCCTTGTAGAGCCCTTGGGCTCATAGCATCCTGCTTTCCCAACGCGGGTTTTGGCTTAGAAGTAATTATGATAATAAATGTTATTTTTCTATTGGTAATTACGTTACTTTTAAACTCTTCCTACTCGTTTAATTTCATTTAAAATTTTTTAGAAGAAGCTCGTTAGCTGAGCAAGTTTATATAATATAAAGAAAACTTTCCTTCATTCCGTAAAAGTAAACTTTTCATGTTATATCTCGTTATTCTCAGTATTTACTTCTCTCTCCATTCCCCTTTGGAAATTCCAAAACGACTCCAGTTGGTCCAGAGAGCGTATTAAATACCAGACAAAAATCCTCTCTCGCTAATTATCTGTTATTCATTGCGTTGTAAGTCTTTTTTGAGTTTGACTTTTTTGTTTTCTCTTGAGAAGTCTTTCGCCGAGTGCATTTTGTCGAGAAAGAGAAAGAGAGG
>NC_090749.1:62189230-62194230 GCF_036898095.1 Palaemon carinicauda
TTATTCTGTTGTTACTTTTTTCGAGTTTTTTATTTTACGATTTTTTTTATTGATATTATTAATCTGATCCGTGCTTTTAATTTTACTTCCAATATTATATCACTATTCAATATTCACTTTTTATTGTGCCAGTTTTATGAAATTTATCTAGAGTTTATTGTTTTCAAGAGATTCAATCTTTTCTATATATTGATTTTTTTTTTTATAGAATTGGGTTATATATTTGCAATCTAATCTCATTTGGGTATATATTTTTTACCATATTAGTTCTTCTTTCTTTCCTAGTTTAGGCTCATCTTTAACTTCTAGGTTTATTTCATATTTATTTGTTTATTCCCTTCTGGTTTTACCTGTTTTTGTTTTTTTCTTCCAACAATAATTTAAGCTACTTTTCCTGATCGTTCCTCTTTCTATTTCCTATTTTTCCAACTGTTTTTTTTTTCCTAAACTTCATCTTTTTCTTAGATTTTTTCTAATTTGTTTTTCTTCTTCTTCTTCTTCTTCTTCTTCTTTTTCTTCTTCTTCTTCTTTTCTGAAATTCTATATCATTTATTTATTTTTTTAAACTGCTTTATTTTTTTCTGTTTTTTTTTTTAACTTTTTTTTATCTTCAATTCTAAACATCATCATCATCTGGTTTTTTTCTAAACTTTTATTTTGATCTATCTAAACTTCTCCATCTTTTTTTTCGAAAGTACTTCTCCTTCTTCTTCTTCCTCTACTTCTCATTCTGAATTTTTATTCTAGAATTCTCCATCTTTTCCGTCTTATGCTAATAATTCCAAATTTCTTTTTTCTTCTTTTTCTGATTTTTTAAAACTTCCCCATCTCCATCTTTTGTTCTATTCTTCTCCATCTTTTGATTTTTTTTTCTAAACTTCTCCAACTGCTTCTTCTAAGTTTTCCTAAACTTCAACGCCTTCTTCATTGTTCTAATACTTCTAAACTTCTCCATCATCATCATCATCATCATCATCATCATCATTTTCTGATTTTTCCCAAACTACTTCTTCTCAAACTTCTTCATCATCTTCATCTTATTATAATTTTTCCTTAACTCCTCCACCTTCTTCTTGTTCTCCTCTTCCTCCTCCTTCCTCTCCCCCGAGCTGATGGGTGGAGGCTGGAAGTCGCTCCACTCTGTGGTAAAGAGACGTGGTTCCTGGAAATAGCTTTTTACCATCTGACTCTCCCTTTTCCTTTTCATCTGTCTTGATTGCCGTCACTTTAGACCCTGTAAAAGAAGGGTTATTTCTTCAGCTCCTCTGGTGCTCAGTCAGGAATCAGGACCCAGGACTAAGGGCGACCCACGTTGAGTGTCAATGGTACCAGTGTTATTAACACAGGTTGTTGGAAGGTTTAAAGGCCGATCATGGATGGCAGAGGCGAGGGACAGTGACATTGCACTAGCAAGCAGGACCATATATTATTATTATTACTTGCTAAGCTACAAGCCAAGCACCCCTCTCCACCCAAGCTAGGTCCACTGCCCTAGAGACTGACCATATATACATAAGATCAGCGCCCAAGTCCCCTCTCCACCCAAGTTAGGACCACTGCCCTAGAGACTGACCATATATACATAAGATCAGCGACCAAGCCCCCTCTCCACCTAAGCTAGGACCACTGCCCTAGAGACTGACCATATATACATAAGATCAGCACCCAAGCCCCCTCTCCGCCCAAGCTAGGACCACTGCCCCAGAGACTGAATATATATACATAAGATCAGCGCCCAAGCCCCCTCTCCACCTAAGCTAGGACCACTGCCCTAGACACTGACCATATATACATAAGATCAGCGCCCAAGCCCCCTCTCCACCCAAGCTAGGACCACTGCCCCAGAGACTGACCATATATACATAAGATCAGCGCCCAAGCCCCCTCTCCACCCAAGCTAGGACCACTGCCTTAGAGACTGACCATATATACATAAGATCAGCACCCAAGCCAACCCCCCCCTCCACCCAAGCTAGGACCACTGCCCTAGAGACTGACCATATATACATAAGATCAGCGCCCATGCCCCCTCTCCACCCAAGCTAGGACCACTGCCCTAGAGACTGACCATATATACCTAAGATCAGCGCCCAAGCCCCCCCCCCCTCCACCCAAGCTAGGACCACTGCCCTAGAGACTGACCATATATACATAAGATCAGTAACCAAGCCCCCTCTCCACCCAAGCTAGGACCACTGCCCTAGACACTGACCATATATACATAAGATCAGCGCCCAAGCCCCACCCCCTCCACCCAAGCTAGGACCACTGCCCTAGAGACTGACCATATATACATAAGATCAGCGTCTATGCCCCCTCTCCTCCCAAGCTAGGACCACTGCCCTAGAGACTGACCATATATACATAAGATCAGCGCCCAAGCCCCCTCTCCACCCAAGCTAGGACCACTGCCCTAGAGACTGACAATATATACATAAGATCAGCGCCCAAGGTCCCTCTCTACCCAAGCTAGGACCACTGCCCTAAACACTGACCATATATACATAAGATCAGCGCCCAAGCCCCCTCTCCACCCAAGCTAGGACCACTGCCCTAGAGACTGACCATATATACATGAGATCAGCGCCCAAGTCCCCCCCTCCACCCAAGCTAGGACCACTGCCCTAGAGACTGACTATATATACATAAGATCAGCGCCTATGCCCCCTCTCCACCCAAGCTAGGACCACTGCCCTAGAGACTGACCATATATACATAAGATCAGCGCCCAAGCCCCCTCTCCACCCAAGCTAGGACCACTGCCCCAGAGACTGACCATATATACATAAGATCAGCGCCCACGCCCCCTCTCCACCCAAGCTAGGACCACTGCCCCAGAGACTGACCATATATACATAAGATCAGCGCCCAAGCCCCCTCTCCACCCAAGCTAGGACCACTGCCCCAGAGACTGACCATATATACATAAGATCAGCGCCCAAGCCCCCTCTCCACCCAAGCTAGGACCACTGCCCTAGAGACTGACCATATATACATAAGATCAGCGCCTATGCCCCCTCTCCACCCAAGCTAGGACCACTGCCCTAGAGACTGACCATATATGCATAAGATCAGCGCCCAAGCCCCCTCTCCACCCAAGCTAGGACCACTGCCCCAGAGACTGACCATATATGCATAAGATCAGCGCCCACGCCCCCTTTCCACCCAAGCTAGGACCACTGCCCCAGAGACTGACCATATATACATAAGATCAGCGCCCAAGCCCCCTCTCCACCCAAGCTAGGACCACTGCCCCAGAGACTGACCATATATACATAAGATCAGCGCCCAAGCCCCCTCTCCACCCAAGCTAGGACCACTGCCCCAGAGACTGATCATATATACATAAGATCAGCGCCTAAGCCCCCTCTCCACCCAAGCTAGGACCACTGCCTTAGAGACTGACCATATATATATAAGATCAGCGCCCAAGCCCCCTCTCCACCCAAGCTAGGACCACTGCCCTAGACACTGACCATATATACATAAGATCAGCGCCCAAGCCAACCCCCCCCCCTCCACCCAAGCTAGGACCACTGCCCTAGAGACTGACCATATATACATAAGATCAGCGCCCATGCCCCCCTCTCCACCCAAGCTAGGACCACTGACCTAGAGACTGACCATATATACCTAAGATCAGCGCCCAAGCCCCCCCCCCTTTCCACCCAAGCTAGGACCACTGCCCTAGAGACTGACCATATATACATAAGTTCAGTGCCCAAGCCCCCTCTCCACCCAAGCTAGGACCACTGCCCTAGACACTGACCATATATACATAAGATCAGCGCCCAAGCCCCACCCCCTCCACCCAAGCTAGGACCACTGCCCTAGAGACTGACAATATATACATAAGATCAGCGCCCAAGGTCCCTCTCCACCCAAGCTAGGACCACTGCCCTAGACACTGACCATATATACATAAGATCAGCGCCCAAGCCCCACCCCCCTCCACCCAAGCTAGGACCACTGCCCTAGAGACTGACAATATATACATAAGATCAGCGCCTAAGCCCCCTCTCCACCCAAGCTAGGACCACTGCCCTAGAGACTGACCATATATACATAAGATCAGCGTCTATGCCCCCTCTCCTCCCAAGCTAGGACCACTGCCCTAGAGACTGACCATATATACATAAGATCAGCGCCCAAGCCCCCTCTCCACCCAAGCTAGGACCACTGCCCTAGAGACTGACAATATATACATAAGATCAGCGCCCAAGGTCCCTCTCCACCCAAGCTAGGACCACTGCCCTAAACACTGACCATATATACATAAGATCAGCGCCCAAGCCCCCCTCTCCACCCAAGCTAGGACCACTGCCCTAGAGACTGACCATATATACATGAGATCAGCGCCCAAGCCCCCCCCCCCTTCCACCCAAGCTAGGACCACTGCCCTAGAGACTGACCATATATACATAAGATCAGTGCCTATGCCCCCTCTCCACCCAAGCTAGGACCACTGCCCTAGAGACTGACCATATATACATAAGATCAGCGCCCATGCCCCCCTCTCCGCCCAAGCTAGGACCACTGACCTAGAGACTGACCATATATACATAAGATCAGCGCCCAAGCTCCCTCTCCACCCAAGCTAGGACCACTGCCCTAGAGACTGACCATATATACATAAGATCAGCGGCCAAGTCGCCCCTCCCTCCACCCAAGCTAGGACCAATGCCCTAGAGACTGACCATATATACATAAGATCAGCGCCCAAGCCCCTTCTCCACCCAAGCTAGGACCACTGCCCTAGAGACTGACCATATATACATAAGATCAGCGCCCAAGCGCCCCCCCCCTCCACCCAAGCTAGGACTACTACCCTAGAGACTGACCATATATACATAAGATCAGCGCCCAAGCCCCCACTCCACCCAAGCTAGGACCAATGCCCTAGAGACTGACCATATATACTTATGATCAGCGCCCAAGCCCCCTCTCCACCCAAGGTAGGACCAAGGAGGGCCAGGCAATGGCTGCTGATGACTCGGTAG
>NC_090749.1:62201730-62204230 GCF_036898095.1 Palaemon carinicauda
TCTTTTATCTCTTTATTAATTTTATAATGACATGGGAACCTTTAGCAGTCGATCGCAAGGCAAGGGACAATGTTAGCTTAAGCCAATCACCAACTTTTTTTTTAAGTCGACCTCATTCAAAATGTTTATTACTTAAAGTGTATTTATCTTCAACTTGACTGTTGTAATACTTGGTTTTATTGTACTGAATCTAACAACTATAACATTTAACTATTGTCAGAGATATCTTTGCTATGTGGTGCTACAAATATTTGCACTATACTTTACGTATTGAATTTTATATTGTAGTTTGTATTCTCAAAGATGTTGCATGCTTGTAATAATTTTTTAGAATAATCTTGTTAAAGAATTCCTGACAATTTTTCAAGTTATTTCATATTTATTATTATTGCTTCTCATGTTTATTTAATTTATATCCTAATTTTCTTTTCCTCAATAGGTTATTTTCCCTATTATAGGCCTTGGGCTTTTATCTCCTTCTTTCCAACTGGGGTTATAACTGAGGTTATATAACTGGGGTTTTATATATATATATATATATATATATATATATATAGATAATAACAAGATTATGATTACAATTCCTTTTGATTCTTCTGATGCCTGGCAATCTTACAGGATATCACCATTTCCGACTTTCATGACGAATCACTCAAATCCAGTAATATCCAGTTTGACAGGACACTATTGATTTCCCCAGACAAGGAAACATATACGGTCATTAAAGACTTAAATCAATTAACTCACTGTTCAGACGCAATGGATAGAAAAATATGTACAGCTGACTCATTTGAATTCCATAAAAACTTAATGGATTCATGCGAGTTAGGTATAGTGCTAGACGGTGCTCTCTCCCATACAAGTGAAAATTTTCTGGATAAGCTTTATCCCTTTGACAATAATGAGTTCAATTGCAGACTGAACAATGGCTCGTGGATACGATACGACAAGGACGGCTTCAATGTATCATGCCCTGACGGATCCACGTCCTTCACCCATATCTTCGTCGCAGCAAATGGTTGTGTCGGGACTTCCACGAATTCCATGGTGACTGGTCTACGGACAATCATCAGAGAACGAGCCTACTTCACGAACTTCACGTGGACCTCTACAATGCCAGCACTTCCTCTCCCGTACAACAGACAAGTTGCCAAGCGGTTGATGAAACTAACCGAAATGGACCACCTGTCACCAACTTATAAGGAAATTCTTCACCCCATACTACTAGCTGGATTGGGTATCACGGTGGTGATATTTATCGCCGTGAACATCCTTGTTTGGCGTAGTAGTACGGCACAGCAAGCAGCTACAAAGGAACGATTCGCCTAGTCCCGACAATACTCCCTATTTGATTCAATTCAAAGCCGTTTGAGTGGCCACCTCATTCGCTAAAGGAGTAATTTGTCGGGAAGAGTTTGTATGAAAAGCTGTTAGTACGCTAGTAATATGTAATTAAAGAAATTTTCTACATTTGCATTGTTAAAAATACATTTAAAACAACATTTAAAAAAAAAAAAAGATATAAATCATTTTTTCTCTCGGCATCTAATGAAAATATATAAGCCGAATGTTAAAAAAAGAAAGAGAAAAAAAAAAATAAAATATATAACAGAATCTATGGGGCATCTAATAAAATATATCAGCCCTATATATATATATATATTTATATATACGAAACCGTGGTACGTGTACGTACCAGGAATCGTGTTTGTGCACTAAAAATTGAGTATTATGTTTCTGACAAAGGTAACAATTATTCTTTATCAAGTTACCGAATCATATGTAAGTCAGAATTTTTTTTTTTCGGTACCATATAATCATTTGCTAGCAATGTACCATATATATGATCTTTGTTTTATCATGCATTTTTCTTTTTGCTTTGGTAATATCTTTTTTATATGTATTATTGTTAGTATTTTTTAATGTGCCTATTTGGACATTCGTCCTCGGTTGATTATGGCTAAAGTTAAACAAAGAATAATACGTATGTCCAGTCACACCTAGTAACCATGTTTTGGCTTGTTGTTAAATTTTTGTAAAAAAAAATTGAGATAGCTGGCCGAGCTAATGTAATAGGTAGAATAGTTAATATTACATGTTTAAAACAAATGACGTAATATGTCATGTTGGTTGAAGGAGCTAACCGTGGGACTTGCTGTAGTCATTCAAATCATAAACAGGACATACAATTCAAACCTCGGCAATGTGACATTCTTCTTAACGTCAACACATTGTCTCAAGCGTGTGAAAGTTTGTGACGTCACCGGATGCAGGTGTCTTCCGAGTTTGTGACGTGACTAATATAAACTGAGCATACGATATCTGTGATATCGATAAGTTAGTCAGTTCATATCTATACTTCACCAGAATTGGTCATCTGGACCAACCAGCTTCCTCCAGTGATGGAGATGTTTAACTCTGTTGTTTTTATAGAATAAATACTTAAAAGCTATTAAGATGTATTCAGTTATCCATTTACATACATCTGAAACAACACATA
>NC_090749.1:62214230-62219230 GCF_036898095.1 Palaemon carinicauda
TAATATATATATATATATATATATATATATATAATATAATATAAAAGATGGTATAAACCCAATTGTTGAAGCCAGGAAAATAGCCCAGTGAGGATAGAAAATAGGAAAAACTTATGTAATAGTGTGCCTGAGATGTCCTCTTAAATACAGTGAAAGATCATTTTACAAAGGCTATGGCACTACACAAGTCTATAAAACGAGGGAAAGTATCCACTGAACAATTGCAGTGCAGTAGTTAACATTTAGTGGAGAGAGAGAGAGAGAGAGAGAGAGAGAGAGAGAGAGAGAGAGAGAGTTTAATATTAATGGAATTGTGAAGTCCTGCGTATTAATGTGGTAAAAGAGCTGTGGAGTTATATTTTTTTTTTTCCAAAAGTCATAATATATTTTGTTGCTCTGGGAAAGGAAATAAATAATTGTCAAGTATAACGAGGCTAAAATACTCCATAAAAATTTTCATATATCTCAGTTCGGTTATTTGATATTGCTTTTTTAAATTTGATGAAATAGGAGAAAATCTAGTTTATAAGATAGTTTTGCATAAAGTTTATACATTCACACATTTAAGTATAATAATAATAATAATAACAATAATAATAATAATAATAATAATAATAATAATAATAATAATAATAATAACAGCATTGCATTTTCCTTTGTCTTTTATTCCTCACATTCTTTTGTCTTTTCATATTCCTCGTCCTTAAGAAATTCTATTATCCTTGGGAATGTTGTTGTTATCCAAATAAGAAAACTACACAGTTCCCTTTATCCGCTTTTTTTTTTTTATAGATTTTTTGAAGTCTTTATTTTATTATTATTGTTATTAATACTATTATGAAAATGAATTTCATTCAATAGTGGCAAAAAGAACAGTATTAGTATTGTTTAATGTTTATTTCCATTACACATAATGCGTGATAATATTTCCAGTAATACAGATGATATTGTGATAATAATTAATATCCACGTATTTAAGAGATTGTTTATGAATATTATTTATAATAATTTAGAGTAAGCTTTTTTGTAGTATTTTAGCTTTGGCATCACGAAAAAAAATGCATTTTTCTTGTTCATTATCGAACTGGGAGGTTGATTGAATAATAATCTCTTGACTGTTGTTATTCTTATTGGTCGAGATTTTACCCTGAGTTTTTCTGCTATTTACAATTTGTACTTTTAATTTTATTGAATGAATTTAAGCTTATTCTATTTTGCAAGTTGTTATCTTTTAACGAATTTGATATTAGAACAAAAAACTTATTGTTTTTAATATATGAAGATATCTATTTTGTCTACAAGCCATCATGTCTGGTTATTTATTTTTTTATATGTTCTGTATATCCCTATACAACGGACCTGGTATATCCTCCAAGCATGGTAACAAAGGCTGGTAGTGGACAAGATTTTATCAAACCACCTCAGTAAGACTTTTCACTAATGAAAAAGCCTGCAATGATAAAATAAATGTGTTTGAAGTTGTACTTATTTTAATTAGTAGTAGATTGGTCAAGGCACAAGCCAACCCTTGAGATACTACACTTAGAGAGTTATTGGCATTTGACTGACCAGATAGAATTACACCGAATAGTTTGGCATATTCTTACAGTCTACCTTTTTTTAATATTTCTGATAACACTTAAGATAACCCAAAAATTCCTTTTCACTCATGTTGTTAACTACTGCATAGTATCTGCTAAGTGGCTACACTCCTCTTGGTAAGGATAGGAGAGACTCTTTACCTAGGGTAAGCAGCTCTTCTAGGAGAAGGACACTCCAAAATCGAACCATTGTACTCTATTCTTGGGTAGTGTTATGGTCTGCTACTCTCTTTGATCACAGTTTACTTGCTTGAGGGTACACTCAGGCACAATATTCTATCTCTTTTCTTATTTCTTATCCTCATAGGGCTATTTTTCTTATTGGAACCCTTACTCTTATATCATCCTGCTTTTCCAAATAATGCTGTAGCTTCTCTAGTTATAATAATGATAATAATTTGTATTTAACTCTGTTCTATGTTTTTTTTTAACTCGACATCATATCCTGATTTTTCGTATCATGAAGAACTGAAGTGAATCATTGTTATTTTGTTATAAATATTATTCATTAAACCTCATTTCAAAATTATGAAATTAAGTGTTTTTAATATCTAATTAACACAGTTTAAGTTATCATTACTATAACTCTCTCTCTCTCTCTCTCTCTCTCTCTCTCTCTGTTCCCCCTTTAATTAAATTTATTTGTTTTCTCGCAATTCATCTTTTGCAACCGTTGCGAATTTTGTACAGTGTATATATATATATATATATATATATGTATATATATATAATATAAATATGTATATATGTATGTATATATATATATATATATATATATATATGTATGTAATTCCTTAAACCCCTCCCCCCACTCTCTCTCTCTCTCTCTCTCTCTCTCTCTCTTTCTCTCTCTCACGTTACGTAATTTCATTTATGTATCTCACAATTCCTCTCGGTCAACTGTAACGAATTTCCTACTGTTAAATTTTTTTGTTTTTTTTCAAACTTCTCCCTCTTGCCTTGGGTCTCTCTCTCTCTCTCTCTCTTCTCTCTCTCTCTCTCTCACACACACAACATTATTTGCGATTAAATTAATATGAAATGTTGTTTTGCGACAAGCCCTAAATGTAGAATATCTCCTCTCTCTCTCTCTCTCTCTCTCTCTCTCTCTCTCTCAAATGAAAGGAGGAAGGAAACAAACCTGACAGCACTCACTTTGATTTAAAAAAATCTCTCTCCCCACATGTTTCAAGTCAGGGTGTGTACATGAGAGAGAGAGAGAGAGAGAGAGAGAGAGAGAGAGACTGGGTTGTGTCTCCAAATACAAGATGTAGAGGAGGACGAACGCATGATGAATACGAGGAGAAGGAAGCAAGCAAGGATGATAGTCTTGATGTAAGAAATGAAAGAGATAAGGAAGATATAAGATGGAAGACTGAGAAAAATGTTTATAGCTCTGTTTTAATCATATATCTTCCGGCGGAAGTAAGACGCTTTTTTTGTTTGGAATTTTATTTCATTTGAACGTGCTCTTGTGATACAGTTAAACGTAGCTGGAGGTGATTCGTCTATATAACGCTGGTGGTATTTTTTTTTCTTATTCACGTTATCAGAATATCAATGTATTTTATTTTATTCTATTCGAATTTCAATCTGGATTTTGTGTTGTGTTTCGCGTACTTGCTAAAATTTGTATATATATATATATATATATATAAATTATATATAATATATATATGTATATATATATATATATATATATATGTATGTATATATATATATATATATATGTGTGTGTGTGTATATTTATATATATACATATATATATATATATATATATATGTGTGTATGTATAATAAATTTCTGATAGGGGTTGCATAACTTGATGAAAGAGTTTGTGTATCCCCATTATAAGCATAACTGTACTAGTGAAGATTAACTCATACTAGATTGGCTTGCTCGTAGCGATCAGAATATCTCCCACCATCACTGCGTGGTGATGGAAAATGGCCACACTCAGACACGAATAAGGACATATCCGAGGCCTTTGTTCTGCAGTGGATTATAAAAAGCTGTATTTGTTGTTGCTTCTTGCGTGTTTTGTGTACACTTACATATATACATACAGTCCTTGCTTCATTGAGGTAAGGTGAATCGAATTTTGGCCGTTTTCATGTTCCCTGGAAAACTATTGTGACAGCTGTTTACGAAAGCTCGAGTTGAATCTCTGTGGCTAATGAACTGTTTGAATCGTTTCCATTCACTAGGAAGAAAATGTGTCTGAAACAAAGAATGAAGAAAATAGATCTTTTCGTAAAGAAATATTCTGTAACAAGAACTTGATTTTTAAGAAATATATATAATTTGGATTATTTCTTAAAATATGTTCTATCCCTAAATATTAATTAATATCATGACACAGGCCATGCTGCAGGTATAAAACTACATTAGTAAATAGATATATATTTACTACTTTTGTCTGACTAACTTCCTCTTGGCAACTAATCTGTCTCATTGCCATATACCTCAATGCTTTTTAATTAAAGGGAAAATCTTCTCCCATAGCTAAAAATAAACTGAGGAAACTTTAAGTGGTTTTTTGAGGTAGTGTACTGATGATGGAATAGTGATAGGGAATTATCTATTATTAAGAGTTGGAAATTAGAAATTGTAAGTTAATTTGGTTTAGTGAGTCATTGAACTTGAGAAAGTACTAACCGTACTACTTTCTGATAAACTTGCATGGCGGTTCCTTTCAGAATAACCCCTTATATTATTATTATTATTATTATTATTTATTATTATTATTATTATTATTATTATTATTATTATTATTATTATTATTATTATTATTATTATTACGAACAAATTTATAGCAATAGTTAGATAAGGAGGATGCTATACATAGGTACACACACTCAGAAACGAAGCAGAAAGGCCAAACTACATTCTCTCTCCTGGTAAATGTGATCGTGTAAACCTAATCAAAATTCTTTCCACCTGGATTTGCAGAATCACTTATCTACCTGAGGCATGTCCACCTCCCCCGTGGAAGAAACGAAATTAAAAGAGAAAAAAAGTACTTTTAATGAAAAGTGAAAAATTAAAACTCTTTGCTGATTTTACAAGTGTCACTGAGTGTAATAACATTAGTTGGATTTTTCCCGTTCATATTTCAGTGCCCGTTCAATTTTAGCATTAGTGGCTTCTTTGTAAGGATTTTAAAGTGTGATTTCTCTCTCTCTCTCTCTCTCTCTCTCTCTCTCTCTCTCTCTCTGTATATATATATATATATATATATATATGAATATATATATATATATATATTATAGTGTGTGTCTGTGTGAATGTGTGTCTGTGACTATCACTGTATACTCTGTCATTTGCTTACAGAGAAGGGGCAATGTACTAGGATCCAACTACTGTCAAAAAACCGTATTCATATATATGTGTGTATAT
>NC_090749.1:62224230-62229230 GCF_036898095.1 Palaemon carinicauda
TGTTGTTGTTTTATGGTATTGGGACAAATGTTGTTTTTAGGATTAACTTTTTTAGGTTTTGACATTGGTTTATATTAAAAATTGTGTCTGTCTGTGGACAGGATTACATCTAAACTACTCGACGGATTTGGACGACATTTTCACCACAGGTAGATCTTAGGTCATGGACGACCACATTGAATTTTGGAGATGGTCTGGATTTGCCTTTTTCGCCATCTACAGTCAGCATATGAAAAGGGGGATTTACTGTATGTAGACTTTAATTAAATGATATAGTGTATTCATCCACTGCAAATATGAAAACATAAGTGTTTTGTCCGCAGACTTTAGTGAAACATTGGCACTATTCGTTTGGGGAAGTCTGAAATCACTGATTGCTTTTGTTATAACTATTTTTTAAGCATTATTGTTTCTGTTAATATTTTAAATTTAACTAATGCGTATTCTTATTGTTCTAATATTTAAAATGATAAGTCAACAATATTAGAAAAAATTATATTGGCGTTATTAGTACTTATGATAATAAAATAACGTTAATGATAATGAAATATTATTTACACGTACAAACTCACTAGAATTCCAATGTAAATTTTTCATTCAACAACTAAAACAACCATAACAAATGCAGCTGTTTCTATTCCACTGTAGGACAAATGCCTTAGATTGTCTTTATTCATGTTTGACCAGTTTTCATCACCACGATGGTCATAGGAGTGGTGATGGTGGGAGATTTTAGTGTGATCACTCACAGCAAATCAACCTAGTATGGTTGTCCTTGACTAGTACAGCTTTTTTTATCAAGGTGAGACGCAAACCCTTCCGCCATGTTAAGGTGTCCAGGGCTAGAAAAGGAATAGGTGAAGAAGTCCGAGAGAAGAGATATTATATATATATATATATATATATGTATATATATATATATATATATATAAATATATATATATATATATATATATATATATTATCATATCATATATCAACCACAATGGCATTTAATATCGAATTCTACCTTGGGAATATATATCCACTGGATTTCATTTACTTGAAGTCTAGAACAGATTCCTGAATTCGACAGGAATATGTATGGTGACTTGTCATAAACTTATATTTCTCTTGATAGCTCAGGGGTTCGAATCTCTGCGCAGCCAGAAGCTATTATGATAAATGAATTCCAGTGGATATATATTCCCAAGGTAGAATTCGGTATTAAGTGTCATTATGGTTGATATTTACATTGATTAAAATCGCGAGTGTTAGTGATATATATATATATATATATATGTGTGTGTGTATATATATATATATATATGTATATATATATATATATGTATGTATGTATATATATATATATATATGTGTGTGTGTGTGTATGTGTGAATATATATATATATATATATACTGTATATATAGTATATCAACCACTATGGCATTTGATACCGATTTGTATTTTTGGGAATATATTTCCAACGGAATATATTTAATTGAAGCCTAGAACAGATTCCTGAATTTGACAGGAATATGTACGGTGACTTATCATAAACTTATATATCTCTCGATAGCTCAGTTTGTAGAGTCCTCGCAGGTATGATTTCAGCTGAATAGGCAGGGATTCGAATCTCTGCCCAGCCAGAAACTATTATCATAAGTGAATTCCAGTGGATATTTATTCCCAAGGTAGAATTTGGAATTAAATGTCATTCTGCTTGATATTTACATTGATTATAATCACGAGTGTTAGTGATATATATATATATATATATATATATATATAATATGATAACCCTCATCTCCCGATTATAGCATAAAATACCAGCAAACGGCCACTCTAGAGTTGACAAGGGATTGTTGAAAACAGTATCGAGGCGACAGGAAATTAACACCCAGAGACGGAATCATTTTTTAGGATGATATAAATTTTTCAATTAACTGCCAGCGCTTGGCATGGCTTAAGGGAGAGATTCAATAATGAAATGGAAAAAGCTATTAGAATAATGGCGCAACAATTCCAAGGGGATTAGCGGGCCATTGCCCTGTGTGTGTGCCAGGTTTGATTTGTCTTAAGTGCTTGTTTTGCAATTTGAGCGGCAGGTTTTGGTCTTATCTTTTGAGTGGGAAGAAGATGCGATTTCCATTATAACAGATGAGTGGGAATACCCTATCACGGTAAGAGGGTTTGCGTATCGCCATGATTTGTAAGGCTCTACTAGTCAGGGTGATTCAGACTAGGTTGGTTTGCTTTGAGCGATCAGACAACAATCTTCCAACATCACCAATCTGCAGTGGCCAGCGGGATGATGAATATGGCCAAAGGCCAGGCATGACTAGGAACGTGTCTGAAGCCTTTGCCTTCCAGTGGACTAGAGATGGCTTCAGTTGTTGTTGTTGTTGTTGTGGTTGATTTTGTTGTATGAAAATTGATAAATTCATTGACGTAGAAAACTAAGATAAAGGATATATTAAAACAAAAGTTCGAGTGAAAACTTTAATAAAGAGGCACTTGCTTTTTATTAAATAGTGGAGATGTTTGACTCTATTCATAGTACGAACGATGATAGTAAGAAGACTGAAAATCATTTTTCATTGAAAAGTTGCCATAACATAATTTTGTACGAAATTGAACACAAACCTAGATTTCAGCAGTATCCTCTCATATGATCATTTCCGACTTGATTAACTGTACAGAGCTGCACATATTTGGTAAGTCATACATTTACTTTCGATACCAAAATATGTATTATCGACAATTCCTCCTACATACAAGAGAGTTCCCAACGTCTTCGAATACAGATTGTGATGGTGATACATACATACATACAGCAACAACAACAACAACAAATACAGCCTATTTAGTCCATTGCAGGACAAAGGCCTGCCTCAGGCATGTATATTTCCATGTCTTGGATTTGGCCAGTTTTAATCACCCCGTTGGCTAACTGCTGATTGGTAATGGTTGGGGATTTTGGTCTGATCGCTCACAGCAAACCAACCTAGTATGGGTGACCCTGACTAGTGCAGCTTTGCTGATCATGGCGATACACAGACCTTTTCAACATGTATAGTATGTCTGTGTCTATATACAGAGTATATATATATATATATATATATTATATATATAAAATCATCTCCTCCTACGCCTATTGAAGCAAGGGGCGTCAGTTAGATTTCGTCAGTCGTCTCTATCTTGAGCCCTTAATTCAATACTTCTCGATTCATCATCTCCTACTTCGCGCTTCATAGTCCTCAGCCATGTAGCTCTGGGTCTTCCAACTCTTCTAGTGCCTTGTGGAGCCCAGGTGAACCTTTGGTGAACTAATATATATATATATATATATATATATGTGTGTGTGTGTGTGTGTGTGTATAATGTATGTATGCATTGCTTAAAAGTATATACAAAGTATACATAAACTACAAGATTACATTACCAAATTGCAACTCGTAGTTACACATTCGATGTGTTTTGGGGCGCAAGTAAGTAGTCCTCTAGTGCCATCTACATCTCGCGCCAAATTGAGTTTATCCAGTTTGTTTACAGGTGTTCCAGCTGCCAATAGGCCCAAGTAACCGGAAGTGACGACTTGTTTACCTTGTCCCAAAAGTTGTTTGCGCAACAAGAGTGACTTTTTCTCCGTCCCTTCGTCTGGAGGTGTCGGCCAAGTTGACATTCGTCAATAAGGAGAGAGAGGGAGAGAATGGAAGGGGGAGGCTGGTTGGTTTTCTTTTAACTCACCGTAATGGATTGATTAAGGTTATTTTCAGACAGAATTTGGGATTTGGGTTATTTTCAGTAAGGAGTAGGGAATATAAGGTTATTTTCAGTAAGGAGTAGGGAATATAAGGTTATTTTCAGTAAGGAGTAGGGAATATAAGGTTATTTTCAGTAAGGAGTAGGGAATATAAGGTTATTTTCAGCAAGGCGTAGGGAGTTTAAGGTTATTTTCAGTCAGGCATAGGGAATATAAGGTCAATTTCAGCGAGCCGTAGGAATTTCAAGGTTATTTTCAATAAGGTGTAGGAATTTTAAGGTTATTTTCAGTAAGGCGTAGGAATTTTATGGTTATTTTCAGTAAGGTGTTGGAATTTTAAAGTTATTTTCAGTAAGGCATAGGGAATATAAGTTAATTTTCAGAATTTTTTTGTGATTTTAAGGTTATTTTCAGTAAGGCGTAGGAATTTTAAGGTTATTTTCCATAAGGTGTAGGAATTTTAAGGTTATTTTCCGTAAGGTGTAGGAATTTAAGGTTTTTTCAGTAAGTTTTAGGGAATATAAGGTTATTTTCTCCAAGGCATACAGTTATAATGCTATTTTGAGATAGGCATAGGGTTTTCAAGGTTATTTTCAGAAAGGTATAGGGAATTAAAGGTTATTTTCAAATAGGTGTAAGAATTTAGTGTTATTATCAGAAAAAAACCTAGAGATTTTAAGGTTTTCAGAAAAAAATTAGGGAATTTAAGGTTAATTTTAGAAAGGCGTACAGAATTAAGGTTATTTTCGTAAAGTTGTAAGGGATTAAGGGATATTTTCATGAAGGCATAGAGATTTTAAGGTTTTCAGAAAGGCGTAGGGATTTTAAGGTTATTTTTCAGAAAGGCTTAGGGATTATAAGGTTATTTTCAGAAAGGTGTAGGGATTTTAAGGTTATCTTTTCGATAAGTGTAAAGAATTAAAGGTGATTTTGAGATAAGGTTAGGGATTTCAATGGTTTTTAAGATAGGCATAAGGAATTTAAGTTTACTTTCAGAACGGCGTAGAGATTTTAGTTGTTTTCAGAGAGGCATGTGGATTTTGAGATCGAAAAGGAGATATTAATGATAGGTAAAAACCAGTGTGTGTACATGAAGAATATAGCCTATCACATATTACAGTATAGAGTATTGTACGGTATGTACAGTTGGCTTCAGTAATTCCGGTACCCTTCACAGGAAACTAAGACGACGTTTGCCAGCTCTACATTGTAGCAGCTAATGCTGTGATCAGCAAAATATTAACTATTGGCAAC
>NC_090749.1:62235101-62242601 GCF_036898095.1 Palaemon carinicauda
ATCAAAATATATATGGCATATTTGAATATGAAAAACACGTAAAAATGTGCAAAATTTATCATTAATTGAATGCCAAGTAACAAACTACCAATTAGCTACGATGGTGAAGATGGGTTGATTTCAATTCTAAGTACAAAATACCTGAATTCGACGGGTATAAGTACAGTAGAATTGTCATTGACTTTTATCTTCCTTCGTGGCCGAATGGTTAGTCACTGTCTATATAAGCTTGCCGACCAGGGTTCGATTCCCGGCCGGAGCCAAGCTCTTGTCTTTGTGAGATTTCGCCTGGGGCTCTGATCCCGAGGTCGTTAAGAGAATCCAGACATTAATATATCAAAATATATATGGCTTATTTGAATATGAAAAACACGTAAAAATGTGCAAAATTTATCATTAATTGAATGCCAAGTAACAAACTACCAATTAGCTACGATGGTGAAGATGGGTTGATTTCAATTCTAAGTACAAAATACCTGAATTCGACGGGTATAAGTACAGTAGAATTGTCATTGACTTTTATCTTCCTTCGTGGCCGAATGGGTTAGTCACTGTCTATATAAGCTTGCCGACCAGGGTTCGTATTCCCGGCCGGAGCCAAGCTCTTGTCTTTGTGAGATTTCGCCTGGGGCTCTGATCCCGAGGTCGTTAAGAGAATCCAGACATTAATAATATCAAAATATATATGGCTTATTTGAATATGAAAAACACGTAAAAATGTGCAAAATTTATCATTAATTGAATGCCAAGTAACAAACTACCAATTAGCTACGATGGTGAAGATGGGTTGATTTCAATTCTAAGTACAAAATACCTGAATTCGACGGGTATAAGTACAGTAGAATTGTCATTGACTTTTATCTTCCTTCGTGGCCGAATGGGTTAGTCACTGTCTATATAAGCTTGCGACCAGGGTTCGATTCCCGGCCGGAGCCAAGCTCTTGTCTTTGTGAGATTTCGCCTGGGCTCTGATCCCGAGGTCGTTAGAGAATCCAGACATTAATATATCAAAATATATATGCTTATTTGAATATATATATATATATATATATAGACATATATATATATATATATATGTATATAGATATATATATATATATATATAGATATATTTTATATATATATATGAATATATATATATATATATATATATTTATATATATATGAATATATATATATATATATATATATATATTTATATATATATGAATATATATATATATATATATAAGCACTTATATTTATATAAATATAACGTCTTCCATAAAACTGTTGATGCAAAAGGGGCCTATAAAATTTAATTCACTCAGCATCTCGGGTTACTCCTCTCACCAGGTTATGAATACTTCCTCTCCCCCTGCTCAAAGAATAAGGAGAGACTTAGTGCTGTATACTTGGCAATTTTGCACAGCTGAACATATATATATATATATTATATATATATTTTATATATATAATATATAGATATAATATTTATATATATATATATATATATGTATATATATATGTGTGTATATATATATATTTTTATATATATATGTGTATACATATATTTGTGTGTATATATATGTATAACATATATAATATAGTATATATAATACATATATATATATATAAAATATATATATATATATATATCTATATATATATATATATATATATATATGTAATATATATACATATATATATATATATATAGAGAGAGAGAGAGAGAGAGAGAGATGAGAGAGAGAGAGAGAGAGAATACTTAATGGAAATCTTAAAACCAATAAGAGTATTTCATTTGCAATAATTCACCATTAATCCCCACCACATTTTTTTTCTGAATGTAAATTAAATAAAAATACGTCTATACATAAACTGTATCTTATATATATTATATATATATATATATATATTTATATATATATACATATATATATATATAAATATATATATATATATATATATATGTACATATAAATACATATAAATACATATATACACACATATATATACATATATATATACAATAAATAAATATATATATTATATATATATATAAATATAAACAATTCATATACATTATACATTTATATGTATCTATATATGTATAAATATATATATATATATATATATATTGATATATAATATATTTATATATATAGCAGTAATTATTATCATTACTATCATTACTATTATCTAAGTAATAGTAATGAAAATAGGGAAAATAACCTATCGAGGAAAGGAAATTATGATATGATTAAATAAACACGAGAAGCAATAATAATAAATATGAAATAACTTGAAAATTTTTAGGAATCCTTTAACAAGATTATTCTAATAAATTGTAACACGCATCTATGAGAATACAAACTACAATATAAAATTCAGTACGTAAAGTATAGTGTAAATATTTGTAGCACCACATAGCAAAGATATCTCTGGCAATAGTTAAATGTTACGGTTGTTAGATTCATTACAATAAAACCAAGTATTACAACAGTCAAGTGAAGATAAATACACTTTAAGTGATAAACATTTTGAATGAGGTCGACTTAAAAAAAAAAAGTTGGTGATTGGCTTAAGCTAACATTGTCCCTTGCCTTGCGATCGACTGCTAAAGGTCCATGTCAGTATAAAATTAATAAAGAGATAAAAGATACAATTATCTTTTCTGAGTCTGTAAAATCTATCCAAGAGACGAAGAGGTAAAAAGAAAACTTGGGAAAATGTTCAAATGGATGCTTGCAGATTAATCTAAGAATGGTGGCTCTAAAATAAGGAAATTTAAATCATCTTATGCAGCAATATCAAATTGATAGAGTAACAACTCATATATTCATAATTTCTGTGTTTTATTGTAGCTTTCCCAGCTACCACCAGTGGTAATATTATTATTACTAGCTAAGCTAGTACCCTAGTGGAAAAGTGGGAAGTTATATGTCCAAGGACCCAAACAGGAAAAATAGCCTAGTGAGGAAAGATATGCGAAAACAGACAGAATAGGGTGCCTGAATATACCCTCAAGCAAAAGAACTCTAGCCCAAGACATTAGAGCCATGGTACAGAGGCTATGGCACTACCCATGACTAGACAACAATGGTTTGAGTTTGGAGTGTCCTTCTCCTAAAAGAGCTGCTTACACAATCTACTCTACTTTACCAAGAGCAAAGTAGCCAATGAATAATCTGTTCAGCCCATGGTAGCCTCGATTGGCAGTGGGCCTTAAAGCATGTGGTATTACCTATTATTATTAAAGGCATAGAGATTTACCAACCTAATAAGTCAAACTTGATTACTGTAGAGTTGACCCGAATGAATTCGGGAGACAAATATATATTAAATCTGACTGAAAAAAAAACTACGCAAGGAATTAAAACCTTATAAGTTAAAACATATCATAAACAGATGTTTGAATTTTATGTATTAAATATGTGCTTCTTAAATAAAGTCTTAAAAACCGAAAAATACTCAACATCAGATAAAATGTCATAAATTTCAGACCAAACCTAAATCTCTATTTGTTCTAAAACAATACATTCATAAAACATCTGTTGAATAGTTAAAGTAGTGTACGCATAATCACTAAAGTTTTACTAGTCAGGGCCACCCATATAAGCTCAGTTTGCAGTGACGATCAGGCTAAAATCTCCACCATCTCCAATCCGCACTGACCAACGTTTGGATGAAAACTGGCCAAAGTCAAGATATGAATTAACATGTCTGAGGGCTTTTTCATGCAGTGGACTAGAAACGGATGCATTTGTTGCTGTTGTAAATTTAGCTTACGCCAACTAAGGACAATTTCATGAGGTGTGCACATTGAAAAGTCATGGGGCAATTTTACCTTTGGTCCAACTTTCAAAACAGTACACAACGTCTGTACTGAATAATCTACCTCGTGATCTAGGATGAATCCGATTCTTGCTGCCGGTTAGAACGCCCTAGCCACTCTCCACCCAGGCTAGGCCAGGGAGGACCAAGAAATAGCTGTTGATGACTCAGAAAGGTAGCCATATAGGCTGACAAAACCCCAAATTTTCAGCTCACAAAGATGGTGTGGTTGGAGACACTATCGAGCTTCAGCGGCAAATTTCCAGGTAGGGACGTTTTCAACTAGCTACCAAAACCTGTGTTTTCTCCTCTTCGAATACTGGCTGATGATTATTTTTAGGTTGGAAACTCGCTTTAGGAGGATGGATTGTACAGCCATATTTTTTTTTTTTTTTTTAGACCAGCTGTATATCCACAACCTATAAACACTGTCTATTTATGCTCATTCTACCCTTCAATCATTCATCATTCGTCTGATTCAGGTTTCTTAAAGGTTCGATTCCCCTTTCCAAGAAAAGTCCCATTCCTCTGATATCTTTGATGTATTGATAAGGAAAAAAAAAGAAATTTCTTCATAGGAAATACTCAAGCCCTCCTTGGATCTCGTACCATCTTTTTCTTTAGGTAATTTCTAGGTTTAGGTTTTTCCATTAATCTACAAAGATTTAATCTTACATATCTACTTTACATATTTTGATAGATAAGATCTTGGAATTCATCTTCAGCTCACTTAGAGAGGATTCTCTTTGCCAACCAGCAAACTGATTATTATTATTATTATTATTATTATTATTATTATTATTATTATTATTATTATTATTATTATTATTATCAATTGCAAAGCTACAATCATACTTGGGAAAGCACGATGCTATAAGCCCAGGGGCTCCAATAGGGAAAATAGCCCAACGAGGAAAGGAAACAAGGAAAAATGTGATATTTAAGAATAGTAACAATATTAAAATAAATATTTCCTATAAAAACTTTAAAAACTTGAACAAAAACAAGAGGAAGTGAAATAGGATAGAATAGTGTGCCAGAGTGTATTTCTCAAGCAAGAGAACTCTCTTGAAATTAACTGTAGGAACTCGATTTTCGATACCATATTTTTATCTCCACCAATTATTTAAGTAGATTTTAAATTCTAAGATTCCAGACTGTTCATATTCACAGCATCTGTTCAAGTGATTCAATTTCAAAGCCATAGAATTCTATTAGTTCAGACAGATTTGATATTCTGAATCTCCAATTCTTACTAGCCTCATTTATCATTCATATCTTTCAATCTCGAAGGAATTTACTTTTTAGAAGAAATATTTGACGAGGAAACACAATTAGAGTGACTTAGGGTTGCAGTACCCCCAGCATGGCAATCTGCCAGATTGGGATTCGAGTCCCACTCAACCTCTAATGTTTCTTGTAGTGTCTGCAACCTCACCGTGTGGGCTATGGATCAGGAGGTTTGGGAGAGCCTATAGGTCTATCTGCTGTGTCATCAGCAACCATTCCTTGCTCTCCCTGGTTCTAGCTTGGTTGAAGAGGGGCTTGGGGGCTGATCATATGTATATACTAATGTATATTAGTATACATAATCTGTCAAAAATTATAACTAAATATTTAGATGATATATGCGCTCACACACACGCGTGCACCCCCTCTCACCAGTCTCACTAGAGTATGACTATTCCCTCTCATCAACCCAAGGGATATGGAGAGCCGAGTGTGATCGGAAATGAATATATAAAAAATATACATTATCGTCAAATAATATGCATAGGGGAGACAATGAGGATGATATGAGTATGTGCGTGTATTATATATATATATATATATACATATATATACATATACATATACATATATATATACATATATATATATACATATAAATATATATATATATATATATATATTTATATATATATATATATATATATAAATATACTGTATACATATATATATATATATATATATATTTATATATTTATATATATATACATATATATATATATATTTATAATAAATATACTGTATACATATATATATATATATATATATTCTAGACACTTTATTATATAGGGAGAAGGTCGGTGTCCAGGCCCTTGGCCCTTGTCCTACTAGGACACTGACCATTAACTCAGTCATTCATGAACAACCCATAAAACCTTTAAAGGAACATAACATGTGCAATCCTTAATCCTAGTTGATAGGACTCCTTCGCATCCCTAATTATCCTCCGATAAAGGAAAATCGATTTCCTCACTAGAGGAGTCAAAGACCTTCGAAGTTGAGTACGTTTCGCTGGAATGTTCTTCCAAAGGGGCGTTCAACCACACTTACTGAGGCATTCCAGAGAGGCACTCAGCCATTCCAGCCAAGTCATTCGGGATTCCAGTTCCGTCTTCACTGGAGCATGTCTTAGTCCTCATCTTTTACGGATGATGTTATTATTGTTTATGTTATCTTTATTATTCCATTGCTCTCTAACGATTATTCGAGATATATTATTACTAGTATACGCGACCGGTCAAATATGAAGGCTAGTTATTTAAATAGATATGCACACACAAATGCAAATACAGTGTCAGACCTCTCCCTCTTTCCTAACTACCTCTTAAACAGGGTATTACTCCTCCATCTTTTCCTACCGGAGAGATGAGAAGGGCCCAGTTGATTAAACATTTGGCAATATATATATATATATATATATATATACTATATATATACATATATATATATATACATATATATATATATATATATTTATATATAAATATATATATACATATATATAACTGTATATATATATATATATATATACATATACATATACATATACATATACATATATATATATATATATATAATATTATATATATGTGTATAATTATATACATATATATACATATATATGTATAATTATATACATATATATATATATATATATGTATAATTATATATATATATATATATATATACATATATATATATATATATATATATGAATATATATATAGTATATATATATATATATTCATATATATATATATATATATACTGTATGGCCAGACACTTGATCTATCATATAGGAGAGATTACTATAAGTAATTCCACTGAACAATACCTTCCATATTGAACATGAAAGGTAATCAATATTTAACATAGATCAACCTTATAAAATTATAGCCAGACACATGCATGTTTTTTTTTCTTACTAGAACAGTAAACCCACTCAGAAAGAAAATATATATATATATATATATATATATATATACATATATGTATATATATATATATATATTATACATATATATATTTAGATTATTACATATACGTTATGTGCATGTATGTGTAATAGATATGTATATGTATATCTTGTATATATACATGCATATGTGTATTTATATAAGCATAGGTATATGTAAATATACATATACATAATGTACATGTATATAAATATAAATGTATCAAAGCAAATAGATGCATAAAACTATTGCTCTCATGTCTGCTGACTGCAATCACCATCCATCCCCTTTCTTTGCCGAATAACTCTTCCCCTCTTCCCCTCCATTCCCCTCTTATCCCTCCTCCCTAAATTCACCAATGAAATAAACACCACATTGACCTCTATGACCATTAACTTGATACTTTGGTAACTTCATTCCCCATCTCAAATCAGTTTTT
>NC_090749.1:62255101-62260101 GCF_036898095.1 Palaemon carinicauda
GTGAAGTGACAGGTCCAAATATCAACACCATTGGAAAAAACATTTCCATACTAGCAATATACAGACCACCACATGAAACACAAGTACGGGATGAAGAGCTGTATAGACAGCTTGGACAAGAAGTTAACATTAAGCCAGCTGTCCTAATGGGAGACTTCAATGCAGCAGTAAACTGGGACACTATGAATTCTACAGAGGGGACATAGGCTACTAGAATTTGTCAACAATGAATTCCTTTATCAGTGGGTTGATAAACCAACTAGGGGAAACTTCATACTAAACACTGCTAATAACAGAAGAAAATTTGGTATCCAGTGTTTCAGTAGTCGAAAATATTGGCAAAAGGGACCACAGAATAGTTAGGTTTCGGGGCAAATATTCCTCATCTAAAAGAAAGGAAAATTATAGAAAACTAGACTACAGACGGAGAAATTGGATAAAACTGAAGGAATACACTCAAGAATTTTGAATACGACGAAACAGGGAACATAGATGCGCAATGTGACTCCTTTGTAGAAATATGTTAATAAAAAAGGGCTAAATGTATACCGCATAGAAAAACTTTACCAATGAAACTCCATAACCTAACAACCTAAGTGGTTCAGCAGAGAAATAACTTATGCAATGAGAAGCAGAGACAGCAAACATAAATCAATGGGTCCACAGCCTTCAATTCATGAAATTTCCGAGCACAAGAAGTCAAGCTGAAAAGTAGATAAACTAGTTAGAAAGGCCAAGATCAATGATGAGAAAAGAGTAGCTTCAGCTAGTAAAAAAAACCAGAAGAATTTTTTGCTTATTGTAAACAGTAGAAAGCCAGTCAAAAACAACATCAGCCCATTAAGAGACTCGGAGGGTAATTTTATAACAAATTATTTGGAAAAAAGCCGAACTGATGAATGCATATTTCACAACTGTATTCACTAGGGAAGAATCAACGGCCCTTCCTGAACCAGCCATCAGATATGAAGGGCCACAACTATTATATAGAATTACATCTACAATGGATGATGTCAAAAATAATGGACTCGGTAAGTCTAAGGCACCAGGTCCATATGATATTCATCCAAGAGAGATTATAGAACTAGAAGATATAAACTCTCACTTTGAAAAATATTCCCAAAGACAGTCAACGAAAGAAAGGGACCACAAGGATGGAAACTAGTCAATGTTCCTCCAATCTACAAGAAGGGACCAAAAGAAGAACCTAGGCAACTACAAACCTATGTCCCTAGCTTCAGTTCCTTGCAAAATATTTGAGTCAATTATAATAAAAGTTTGTGTCAATTACAGTAGTTACAATAGTAGAACATATAGAGAAAAACAATCTCCTGATAGACAGCCAACATGATTTAGTCATAAAAGATCACGTGTGTCAAATCATATGGAATTTTTCCACACTATGTTTAGCATTATCACAAAAGCAGGGCAATACACATCACATACCTGGATTTTCAAAGGGTTTTTTCCTCATAAAAGATTAATGGTCAAAATTTAGGCACTAGGCATCATTGACGAGTCAGCTGAATAGATCGAAGATTGGCTAACAAACAGAAAACAGAATTTTAATTAATGGAAAAGCTTCAGAGTCTAATTCTGAGCTCCAAGTATTCAGAAGGATATAGACAGACTGGAAGCAGTACAAGCTAGGCCACCATACTATAGTCTATTTTTTATAGCGGTGCATATTTGCACTTGACTCACAGGGTTGTCCTTTTAGCTCGGAAAGGTTCCTGATACCTGATTGGTCGGAAGTATTTTTGTCCGAACACCTTCATTGTTCTCAAATGATTACCAAGTAATGTGAATCGAAACTTATTTATCAACCTATATTTCTCCATCATATATATGTTTAGTCAATAAACAATGTGAAAGAATAAATATATTATAAAGAATCGTCTTGGTAAGTCTAGATTTAATAACACAATACGCCGAAGTCAACGACAGCAGCTGGTTTTCGGATGCACGCTTTGTAATTTTGTAATTTTTCACATATTTTAACGCAAATTGGGATAGATTACACTCAGCATAAGTTAAACATGTTATTATAAACTTTCTTTGAATCCCAGAACTTACCAAAAACATGGAATTAATAAAACCAGATATTTGTGAAAGAACAGCCTCTAGCGGCCTGGCGGAAAAACGATCCTTTTGATGAATACTAGTGAATGGTGGAGCGCTGCTTTGCAGTACAGTTCCATCTCGTGAGAAAAATTTGCAGCAATAGGCCCTACTTAATTTCTAATTCCTGATTATTTGCTATGGTGGGTAAAACACTACTTTATCTCCGAAGGATTCTTGTCAATTTTGCTAGGTTTATGAGGGTAAATTTGACTCTGGTTCTATTTTCGGTGTCCTTTTATTGTTGTCGGTTCTATTTTTGGTGTCATTTTATAGTTGTGATCTCTTAAAGTCTGTAAAAGTTGAATTTGATTTTGGTTGCACACTTAAAGCAAAGGATAATGGACATTTATGATAACCTGGAAGTCAAGTTAACAGTGTAGTTTATAATACCACCACCAGAGTGCTGTTGTTTACATTTCTATTGCATAATGTTAATCACATGTTATGATACATATGTACAATACGAGTACTCATTCTTAAAAACTGTGAATAAAATGTTTTCTACTGAATATAAATCATCTTTGTGTTTTTGGTCATTTTCACTTCTGATGACTAATTGGTTACATAATGGCCTATAACTAATTAAGGAACAACTATTTTTGCGGGAACTTTGCATATTCTGATTGTCCTGACCCCCATGGCTCAAAATCCAGGTGGAATCAACTTGCCCCAAGAAAGTGGCCACGAACTCAAAAACTAAGCCCCCTACAGCTTATGCCCCATGGCCTAATACAGACAAGCATCTATATAAAAAATACTTTGGAGATTTTTCCGCAATAATCCGTTGAAATAAAAAAAAAAATACTAATACCTAAGTTATACCTTATAAGGATCTTTTTACACCCAATAAATAACAAATTTAAAGGAACTTCATTGATACCTTACTTTTTGAAACCTCATGAACCTAAAAAAAAAAAAAAAAAGTAGATTTTGACCTCATTGACGCGTCAAATATATAAAAATGATCGAAACCCGTAGATTACAAATCTCATAAAATCCTAAACCCAAAATCGAAAAAATTTAATTTTCTTAAACCTCAAATTTTATCTCATTGACATATATGAAAATAATTGTGAATTTTAAACTCAAAATCTTAACTGAAAGATTAAAATATATATTTTTTTTTCTAAAACCTCAAAAAAAAACAAAATACTTTATAAATCACTTTTAAATTCATCAGTTGCCTCTTTATAATCATCAAACTCCAATATTTTAAATCTCACGATATTTTAAACCCAAAATGCATTAAAAAACTAAAAACAAATATTAAAATAAATATTTTTCTAAAACACAGAAGCCCAAAATGCTTAAAAACTCAAAAAACCAATATCAAAAGATATAAATTTCAAAAATATAAAAACCTAAAAAAGGTATAAAATACTAAACCCAAATATTAAGATATATTTTTTTAAACAACCCAAGATGGTATAAAATTCTAAACCAAATTATCAAAAAATTAATTTTCTAAATACATAAAATCCAAACTTGTTTTAAATTCTAAAACCAAATATTAAAGAATATAATTTTCAAAAGCTAGAAACCCCAAATTGCTACAAAATTCCAAACCCCATTATTAAACATTTCTATTTTCTAGAACAAAAATCCAAATTGCTATGAAATTCTAAACACAAATATTAAAAGATATCATTTTCTAAAACATAAAAACCAAAAATGGTATAAAATTCTGAACCCAAGTATTAAGAGATAAAATTTTCTAAAACAAAAAACCCCAAAATGCTATGTAATTCTGAACCAAATAATAGAGAAATATATTTTCTTTAACAAAAAAAATCAGAATTTCTATTAAATTCTGAACCTAATTATTAAATTATATATTTTTCTGAAACAAAAGCCAATGATTCTATAATCAATTATTAAAAGAAATATTTTTAAACCCTATTAAAACCCCCCCAAAATGCTATAACCCTATTTGAAATTGATAGCCACCCCCTTTAGAAATACTTATAAAACCTTTATAAAGAAAAATAGCAAAACAATGGCTTCGGAAAACGACACAGGACTGGTTCCTTGTCTCGAGTCAGTTGACGGAAGATTTACGAAGGCCATTTTATCAAGAGGCTATTTGCCCCCCTCGTTGGGGAGGGGGGGAACTTCTCTTCCTGCCCCCCCCCCCCCCCCCTCTTACTGTTCTTTGTTAACATTATGAGAATAGCGGAGACCAATGATGGAAAAGGATAATAAGAATGCGATCGGAGAGAGAGAGAGAGAGGAGAGAGAGATGAGAGAGAGAGAGAGAGAGAGAGACTTTTCGAAGTGACATTGAATGAAAGATTGGATGGGGCAGTTTTGTTGACATATAAGGAAGGAAGGTATTGGTACTTGTGGAGTATTGATATCTGCAGACACATACACATACACACACTCACACTCACACATACATACATACATATATACATACACACACACACACACACACATATATATATATATATATATATATATATATATTTATATATATATATATAATCAACAGATAGATAGATAGATAAGACATATAGATAGGTAGGTAATAGGTTGACCAGGGCACCAGCCACCCGTTAAGATACTACCGCTAGAGAGTTAATGGGTCCTTTGACTAGCTAAACAGTACTACATTGGATCCTTCTCTCTGGTTACGCATCATATTCCTACTCGCCTACACGTACACCGAATAGACTTGACTATTCCTTACATGTTCAACTCTGTCCTCATACACCTGGCTACACAAATTCTTATTCGTTCAAGGGGTTAACTACTGCACTGTAATTGTCCAGTGGCTACTTTCCTATTGGTAAGGGTAGAAGAGACTCTCTAGCTATGGTAAGCAGCTCTTCTAAGAGAAGGACATTCCAAAATCAAACCATTGTTCTTGAGTC
>NC_090749.1:62292601-62295101 GCF_036898095.1 Palaemon carinicauda
AAATTTAGGGCTACAAAAAAATCCATAAAAATACCCAAAGGGTACAGGAGAACAAAATGGTTTGGGACCCGATTCTTTAAAACTTTTTCCATAAAAAAACTTCTGAGTAATTTCTTTTCAAATTTTTCGCAATACAGGAAAATATTTCATGCCTAACCCTGTGAAGCACCTGTCATATCCCAGATCTGCTGTTTCTATCGACTAGTTTTATCAATTACTTTGTTCAATTCCTCCCAATCAACATTTTTATCTCTATGATCCTCTTCCACTTCATTTATTCTTTATGTATTTATTTATCCACAGTACCTCGATCCACTTTTATAATTCTACATAAGTAACAATTGCTATCAATAAGATCCAAATCTATTTCGTTAATTAATTCCGATCAGCATTCATTTCTTTTACTATTTAAAGGTTTAAAGGCCATTCATGTATGCCAGAGGCAAAGGACAATGACATTTCCCTATCAATCAAGACAATGCTCTACAGTGACCATATTAGATAGGATCAGTGCCCAAGCTAGGACCAAGGAATGCCTTGCAATGGCTGCTGATGACTCGGCAGAGAGACCTACAAGCTCCCCCAAACACCACATCCTTAGCTCACAAGGATGGTGAGATTGCAGCGACCAGAGGAACTAACGAGATTGAGTTGGACTCAAACCCCAGTCTGGCAATCACCAGGCAAGGACGCTACCACCAGGCCACCACAATTCCCGGTCATTTATCCTATCCATTGAACAACTATCCCCTTCTTATTCTTCTCTATAATCATTTGTATACAACGGATCCCACCCCACCATCCTCGTACTTCCTTGTCCATTAACAGGCATAACACTCCAAGCCATCCATGGGATACCATCTATCATCCTTTCATAATCGTTTGTTTGTGGTTCCTTATCAATGTCTTCCCTGGCCCCTTCCAAATCTACCTCACTGAAAGCAATCTCTAACAGCTCGTCCATCTCCCCAGACCGCCTTAGCTCTTCCTAATTTCCGTGAGTCGAAACACCTCACTTTAAGACTGATGGAGAGACTGTGAGGCTGATGGAAATTGGGCCTAGATTGGCAGACCCCCTTATCCTATGGCAGGACGAGCATAGGCCTAAGATATTTACTCCCAAATGAATTAGATTCCGCGGCCTAACTTCTACGAGTACGTGCCTAACATTAGTTAGCTCATCAAGGATTAGCAGATAACATCCGATTTTCCGTCAGGAGATAAAGTTTGGCTCTCTGGTCTGGATGCCTCGCGAGGATTCTGAACAGCGAGATAAGTTATCTCGCCTCAATGGGACTGGGAGGCTGATGCTGTCTGTCAGTCTGGATGTAAGAGTACGTATGGAGAGTGAAGCTGATGCCTCACGTACATAGTTTCCGGGAGCTATCGTAAGGGATATATGGGCTGGCTGGGATGGGATGGGGGATAGGATCAGCTACGAAAGAAGGATACGACCTGCTACAAAAGGCGTAGGGAATGACAGTTGGATGGGTTGGTTCTAACAGGCCTTGAAATCATTAAATAGGTTTTTATTTTATAAACTTGACAGGTCTTATTTTCTCACGTATATTTCTTGGCGCAGTGAGTGGTAGGCTACCTCTCCCTAAGGGTATGTGGGTGTTGAGAGCTTCGAAATCTTTAAACCTTAATATATATCTCAATCTACGATGATGATTGGCCACGTTGTGTTTGAAATATGTAGAGCAAATATTTGAGCACGAACATCTGGTTTTTATAACTTTAAAAGCTTCTTATTTTATAATGTATGAAACAATTAATTTTATAATTCCCAGGAAAAATATACATATTCTTCACTTTTGAACAATTGGTTTTTACCCATTAATTATACATTAGCATAAATGGTGCTGTGGTTGTTACTTAACAAGGTAGAATGGTGAGGAAAACCCTAACCAAAAAGGAAAATGAAATATTGTATACAAAAATACCAGAGTGGTATACAAATTAAGGTAATATAATAAAAAGTATTACCTTGAATTCTATATAAGGATTTTTTTTCAATGCAAACGAGCATAATAGCTATAAATTTAGCCATAGAAAATAAAACGCTAAGTAGAAATTAACTTTTTCATAAACAAACTGCGAAAAAAAAATAATTTATATAATCACATTCAGATTCAACTAAAGTGAGCAAATAAATAACTTGTGAAAATGATATGCATATCCAGGTATATCAAATCAACCTAAATGAAAAAAAAGAAACTTGATATATACGGTACATGAATAATCAAGGTATGAATATATACTAAATAAAAAATTAAATATATATATATATATATATATATATATATATATATATACATATATATACATATACATATATATATACATATACGTATATATATGTATATGTATATATATATATATATATATATATATATATATATATATATATATATATACATATACATATATATACACACATACATATATACACATACATAAATACATACACACATATGCATATATACACATACACACA
>NC_090749.1:62297601-62310101 GCF_036898095.1 Palaemon carinicauda
CCCAAGACAAGAAAACTATGGTTTGATTTTAGTGTCCTCCTATAAGAGTCGCTTACCATAGATAAAGAGTCTCTTCTATTCTCACCAAGAGGAAGGCAACTACTGAACAATTACAGTGCAGTAGATAACCCCTTAAGTGCAGATTTATTTGGTAATCTCAGTATTGTCAGGTGTATGAGGACAGAGGGAAATGTAGAAAGAATATGCCAGACTAATTCGGTGTATGTGAAGGCAAAGACAGATTGAGTCGTAACCAGAGAGAGAGAGATCCAATATAGTACTGTCTTCCCAGTCAAATGGCCCAATAACTCTCTAGCGATAGTATCTCAACGGGTGGCTGGTGCCCTGGCCAACAATAATCTATTGTTGATTTGTCTAACATTGCTTTTACTTTAAGTAGATTCCATAAAGCTTTATTGTATTTTTCCCGTAATACTACAGTTTAACCTCCATTAAAAATAATGGATTTAACAGCATTACTTGAAAAAAAAATACGGTCACTAAATACCACATTTGAAACGATCCAGTTATTATGCCATATGTAAAAACCGAGCAACTTATAAAACATATACTCTTAAAAACTTGTAGTTTTCTATTGGATTTGAAATATTATTTCATTTCGAAAATTTAATCAAGAGAAAAATATAAAGGTTTAAAATGATATATCTAGATTAGTGTACCAAATTACTTTCAGTAATTCATGTTGAACAAACACAGACCTAAACAGAATTACATTTACGTTGGCAGTGATATTAATTTCATTGCAGAATTCCATCCAATCATAAAAACAAGAGTTTAAAGAGATGTTACTATGAGAGAAACCAAATGGATTCAATATCTACATTTCTTTATATAATATATTGTGTAAACAACTGTATTTATTAAATAATTAATGTACGTAACCCGTCAAAATGACAGCTACATATTTAGATAAGACATGCACACACAGATTCAATCCATCTCACCACCTCCTCGTTTCCTTACTACAACATGGCAGTTTGGGTAATTTGTGGAAGATTGTGATTTCCGAGTGTACCTCTCGAGATACTCTTTATCCACAGGATATGACTACTTCTTTTTCTCACCCATGCCTGAGGGACGAGGGAGAGACCGTGCCACGGACCGTGTGATAAAGATGTATCTAATAGTATTTATTTAATTAAGTTCATGCAATATTTGAGTTTAGTAAATCTCTTAGTCCCCTATATGATGGAGATCAATGACTGGATATATATATATATATATATATATATATATATATATATATATATATATATATATATATATATATATATATTTATATATGTATATATATATATATATATATATATATATGTATGTATGTATGTATATGTATATGTATATGTATATGTATATGTATATATATATATATATATATATATATATATATATATATATATGTATGTATATGTATATGTATATATATATATATATATATATATATATATATATATATATATATATATACTAGATTTTGAACATTTAGACGTGCTTTTCATATTCAAATAAGCCATATATGTCAATACCTTAAAGTCTGGATTGTCTTATCGATCTCAGGATCAGAGTCTCAAGGCAGAACCACTCTAAGACAATAGCTTCTGACCGGCCTGGAATCAAACCCTGGTCCAGTGACTTGGCATTTAGCCACGAAGAAAGATCTTTCTTCGTGGCTAATAGTTCATACCAGCTTCCCGGACCAGAGTTCGATTCCCGACCGGTCAAAAGCTATTGTCTTTGAGTGGTTCTACCTTGAGACTCTCATCTTGAGGTCGATAAGATAATCCAGACATTGAGGTACACACACACACACACACACACACACACACACACACACACACGCACACACACACACACATATATATATATATATATATATATATATATATATATATATATATATATATATATGTATATATATATATATATATATATATATATATATATATATATATATATATATATAGCCAGTCATTGATCTCTATCATATAAGGGACTAAGAGATTTATTAAACTCGAATATTGCATTAACTTAATTAAATATATTCTATTAGATAAATCTTTATCACCAATCACAAAAAAAAAAATATCTTACATCAAAAGACCATCAGTGCAAATTTACATAGAATTCGCTAAGTTACTTGAAATGATTCACTAAAGTAATAATATAATTATGATTACACAATATTATAATCTCATTTACATTAATTAGTGTTGCCAATCCAAAATATATAAAATAACTTTAAACAAAAACACGTTAGTTCTAATTCTGGGAAATAAATAGTTTTAACATCTGTGTTCTAATAATAATAATAATAATAATAATAATAATAATAATAATAATAATAATAATAATAATAATAATAACCATTATATAATAAAGTGCAAATATCTCTCTCTCTCTCTCTCTCTCTCTCTCTCTCTCTCTCTCTCTCTCTCTCTCTCTCTCTCTTATAGCATAGCAGGATACTATAAGACCAGGGTCCCCAACAGGGAAAATAGCCCTGTGAGGAAAGTAAACAAGGAAAATTGAAATATTTTACGAATAGTAACAACATTAGAATATTTCCTATATAAACTACAAATAATTTAACAAACCAAGAGAAAGAGAAAGAAGATATAATAGTGTGAGAACAAAGGTTTAATTTTGGAGTGTCCTTCTCCTACAAGAGCTGCTTACCATAGCTAAAGAGTTTCTGCTACCCTTACCAAGAGGAAACTAGCCACTGTACAATTACAGTGCAGGGGTTAACCCCGTAAGTGAAGAAGAATTATTTGGTAATCTCAGTGTTGTCAAGAGCACGAGGACAAAGGAGGATCTGTAAAGAATATGCCAGACTATTCGGTGTATGTGTGGGCAAAGGGAAAGTGGACCGTAACCAGAGAGAAAGATCCAATGTAGTACTGTCTGGCCAGTCAAAAGATCTCATAACTCTCTGGCGGTAGTATCTCAACATGTAACAATTGTTCTTTTTGAAAGCAAGTAACTTCTTTGGATCAAAAGGTTTGAATCATCGCCAGTTTAAAAAGTTACAGTCTAACATTAAAGCACAATACTCTGATGTGAAGTATTTTTGTGAAATCCAGTGGCTAAGTGAAGCAGGAATGCCGAAAAGAGCATATGAACTTTTGAATGAAGTTGTGCTTCTCTTAGACATTCAAGGAACTTTTTTTTTTTTTTTTTTTTTTTTGTAGTAGTAGATATAACAGACCATCTCAGTACCCTGAATGTTATGCTTCATGGGAGATATCAACTCAATAACCTTTGATCTCTGATCAAATGGTTTCAGAACAAATTACAGTTGTGGAAATCACAGAACAGAAGTCAAACCATAGCCCACTTCCAAACATTAAACAACCCAGTGATAAGTCATGAGCAGTGTCTGAAATATGGTGACAGGTTGGCAGCTCTACAAAACTGTTGAACTGTTTCCCTTCCCCATTTCATGTGGATGTGGAAACTATTACAGAGGATATGTAAATTGAAATAATGGATCTGAAGTTTAATGAAGTAAAATATAAGTAAGGTAGAAACTCCATATAATCAGTTCTATAAACAACAATTATCAAACAAAATATCCCAGACTATCTGGTCATGCAAGGTTTGGTAGCAGTGTTTGGTAGCACGTATGTATGTGAACAGCTCTTTTCAAAAATGAATCTGGTTAAGAATAAATTTTGGTCCTCACTAATTGATGGAAACTTAGAAAGCAACTCAGGTGTTGCCACATTAGCCATTCAACCTCATATTAATCAGATGGTCCAACAAATGCATATTTAGCCATTCCACTTTAGTAGGTTTTCATTTTGCTGAATAAAGAAGTTTGGGATATTACCATCAATTCAAGTTATCTTTACATGCGTATTGCAGTAATATATAATAATGATTACTCCCTGAGATATGTCCATATAAAATTCAGATGGGTAGCTTGGTGAGAATTAAAGAGTATTTAGTTTAGGATGGGAACGTAAATAATCTTAGTTCTTGAGATAACTATCTTGACATATGTGAAAGGAAAATTTTTATTTCAGTTTGTACTATATTTTACATTCACATGTATGAAGCCTTATGTTACTAAAGAATGTTTTTCATTAGTTAAAAATACAAAAATTATTCTGTAGTCGAATTTTTATTGAGGCCTCTATGTGTGGCCCTGCATAACATGAGATTCTTAACTAGTGGCCCTTCTTTAGAAAAGGTAGCACAACCCTGAACTAAACCTTCCATTATCCTAATCGAGCATCTGTGCTGGTAAAGTTTGAGAAGCTTTATAAAGCAAAGGAATTAAAACCTTATTTCATAAAGTAATATATGTAATGGGAGATACACTTTTAAGTAAAAGATTAAATGTATATTTACAAATGGTAAAAGCTTGTAAAACTCTTTGAATGTAGTTATAAATTTCCAGTTGGTAATAAAACAATCATCATCATCATCATCATTATTATTATTATTATTATTATTATTATTATTATTATTATCATTATTATCATTATTAGCCAAGCTGGATGCTATAATCCCAAGGTCTCCAACAGGGAAAAATAGCCCAGTGAGGAAAGGAAATAAGAAAATAAAAAAATATGTGAAAATGTAGTACTGTCTGGCCAGTCAAAAGATCTCATAACTCTCTGGCGGTAGTATCTCAACATGTAACAATTGTTCTTTTTGAAAGCAAGTAACTTCTTTGGATCAAAAGGTTTGAATCATCGCCAGTTTAAAAAGTTACAGTCTAACATTAAAGCACAATACTCTGATGTGAAGTATTTTTGTGAAATCCAGTGGCTAAGTGAAGCAGGAATGCCGAAAAGAGCATATGAACTTTTGAATGAAGTTGTGCTTCTCTTAGACATTCAAGGAACTTTTTTTTTTTTTTTTTTTGTAGTAGTAGATATAACAGACCATCTCAGTACCCTGAATGTTATGCTTCATGGGAGATATCAACTCAATAACCTTTGATCTCTGATCAAATGGTTTCAGAACAAATTACAGTTGTGGAAATCACAGAACAGAAGTCAAACCATAGCCCACTTCCAAACATTAAACAACCCAGTGATAAGTCATGAGCAGTGTCTGAAATATGGTGACAGGTTGGCAGCTCTACAAAACTGTTGAACTGTTTCCCTTCCCCATTTCATGTGGATGTGGAAACTATTACAGAGGATATGTAAATTGAAATAATGGATCTGAAGTTTAATGAAGTAAAATATAAGTAAGGTAGAAACTCCATATAATCAGTTCTATAAACAACAATTATCAAACAAAATATCCCAGACTATCTGGTCATGCAAGGTTTGGTAGCAGTGTTTGGTAGCACGTATGTATGTGAACAGCTCTTTTCAAAAATGAATCTGGTTAAGAATAAATTTTGGTCCTCACTAATTGATGGAAACTTAGAAAGCAACTCAGGTGTTGCCACATTAGCCATTCAACCTCATATTAATCAGATGGTCCAACAAATGCATATTTAGCCATTCCACTTTAGTAGGTTTTCATTTTGCTGAATAAAGAAGTTTGGGATATTACCATCAATTCAAGTTATCTTTACATGCGTATTGCAGTAATATATAATAATAATTACTCCCTGAGATATGTCCATATAAAATTCAGATGGGTAGCTTGGTGAGAATTAAAGAGTATTTAGTTTAGGATGGGAATGTAAATAATCTTAGTTCTTGAGATAACTATCTTGACATATGTGAAAGGAAAATTTTTATTTCAGTTTGTACTATATTTTACATTCACATGTATGAAGCCTTGTGTTACTAAAGAATGTTTTTCATTAATTAAAAATACAAAAATTATTCTGTAGTCGAATTTTTATTGAGGCCTCTATGTGTGGCCCTGCATAACATGAGATTCTTAACTAGTGGCCCTTCTTTAGAAAAGGTAGCACAACCCTGAACTAAACCTTCCATTATCCTAATCGAGCATCTGTGCTGGTAAAGTTTGAGAAGCTTTATAAAGCAAAGGAATTAAAACCTTATTTCATAAAGTAATATATGTAATGGGAGATACACTTTTAAGTAAAAGATTAAATGTATATTTACAAATGGTAAAAGCTTGTAAAACTCTTTGAATGTAGTTATAAATTTCCAGTTGGTAATAAAACAATCATCATCATCATCATCATTATTATTATTATTATTATTATTATTATCATTATTATCATTATTAGCCAAGCTGGATGCTATAATCCCAAGGTCTCCAACAGGGAAAAATAGCCCAGTGAGGAAAGGAAATAAGAAAATAAAAAAATATGTGAGAAGTAGTGAATACATATAAAATATTCTAAGATCGGCAACAACGTTGAAATAGATTTGTCATATATAAACTGTGAAGACAGACTTATATCAGCCTGTCAACATGAAAACATTTGCTGCAAGTTTGAACTTACTGATTCAACTACCCGATTAGGAAGATCATGCCACAACTTGGTCACAGCTGGAATAAAACTTCTATAATACTTTGTAGTGAATAAAACTTCTAGAATACCTTGTAGTGAATAAAACTTATAGAATACTTTACAGTATTGAGCCCTATGTTAGAGAAGGGTTAACCGTTAGATTTCACTGATAAGTGCGATTGGGCTTCATAAACAACAATATTCTAAAACCTTCAGAAATAATTAAGCTAAAGGGATAAAAATAATAAACTTAACATGATATAAGGGTTGACACAGTATATTTTTACATTAATTTTCCGAATTTGTGTTTCTTATTTTTTTCTATCTTTTATCGACCATAAATTTTGAAGATTAATCAGGCAATCAATTTACCTTTTAACCAAACTTCAAAATCAAATAGATACCTACACTCGAGAATAGAAATATTTTTTTAAATCATATAATGTAAAACCCGGTAGACTATATCACGTTGATTTCAACATATGTTGCAAATATGAATTTGCCAGCATATGCAAATAAATATTTTCAATAATTCACTTAAAATATATCATGCTGTGTTTGCATAGTTCCATGATCAATTAAATTCCGTCCAGCTTGTAAATACATAGTGTTAATTTCCAACAGCATTTCCCATTGTATAAATATACAATTGCAATTAAATCATATATCGGTTTTAATCATAAATCATAAGTTTTAAAAATATTACAGAAAAATTCAGTGATTTAAACCATGTAAATATTAATATTAATTTTAATCTCTTCTTTATGGATGTTGCAGAAGAGTTTTCATAATTCGGATCTTCTCAGACAGCACCATCCTGCACGTAATTCTAAGCCTGCAGTTAATTCTAACGTTGTAGCCCTCTCCATCATAAAGCTGTTGTAGCCCTCTCCATCATAAAGCTCAATACTACATAGTATTCGTGAAATTTGATTCCAGCTTCGACCAGGTTATGGAATGGTCTTCCTAATCAGGCAGTTGTGGTAGCTGATGTGATAACGTCCCTCTCTGGTGAACGCTAGACTGGGGTTCGAGTTACGCTGCAACCTCACCATCCTTATGAGTTAAGGATGGGGTGTTTGGGGGAGCCTATAGGTGTATCTGCTAAGTTATCAAGAGCCATTGACTGGTCCCCCTTGGTCCTAGTTTGGGTGGAAAGGTGGCTTGAGCGTTGGTCATGTATATATGGTCAGTCTATAGGGCATTGTCCTGCTTGATAGGGTAGTGTCACTGTCCCTTGCCTCTACCATTCATGAGCAGCCTTTAAACCTTTAAACTTAATAAATTCAAACTTGCATCGAATGTTTCTATGAAACTAATCTCTTCATAGTTTATGTGCCATCTATTTTAACGTTGTTACTGATCTTGACCCATCTTATATTAATTATTCATTACTGCTCATATATTTTATTTCCATAATTGCTTCCCTCAATGGACTATTTTCCGTATTGGAACCGTTAGGGTTATAGCATCCTGCTTTTCCAACTAAAGTTGTAGCTTGGTTGATAACAAATAATAAATAAGTAAGAATAAAAAGTAAACAGTAATATCTAAAAAGGAATAATGAATTATGAATAATAACTAATAACTAGTGAATAATAAATAAATAATAAAGATTAAATAAATAATAAATTATATATCATTAACTATAAATAAATTATAAATCATATAATAATAATAATAATAATAATAATAATAATAATAATAATAATAATAATAATAATAACAAATATTCAACCCTCTACTGTCAAATGCCCAACTGCAGACAGGATCTTAATCCTCCCTGTGTTAAATTTTGCAATGATTCCAATCAATCAATAATATACCGAACTGGTTCCCTCGTGAGTTTAATCCAGAAAAAATAGAAGGATCAACTGATTTATTAGTCTATCATAAACATTTTCTTCCTCTCCTCTTGTCAGCCTTGTCTGCATATAGAAATTACTTTTGAATAAGGTTCGATAGACACTAATCAAATGGATACATTTATTTCTTTTAGTTTAAACGGGTGACGAATAATTACTGACAAAAAGATAAATGTTTATTTGTGTGATTATTTTGTACAAACAGCAATACAGATGCAAAGTAAAGACGATAAAATGATAGCTAAATGCTAAAGTCACATTGTCTTGAAAAAGTTATCAATCTAGCTCT
Organism: Palaemon carinicauda; assembly: GCF_036898095.1. Classification (NCBI taxonomy): domain Eukaryota; kingdom Metazoa; phylum Arthropoda; class Malacostraca; order Decapoda; family Palaemonidae; genus Palaemon; species Palaemon carinicauda. The sequence goes on from NC_090749.1 coordinate 62,306,177, forward strand.
TTCCAAGTAGGGATACATTAACGTGGTGAAAGGGTTCATGTATAGATATGATCAGCCAAGATGTACTAGCCAGGGCCACAATACAGGGTTGGTTTGCTGTGTGATCAGAGTAAGGTCTACCGTACTAATCGGCACTGGCCAACAATGTGATGGAAATGACCAAACACCGAGATGAAGAGGGACATGTCTGAGGCCTTTATCTTATATTGGACTAGAAACGGCTGCATTTGTTGTTGAAAAGTTGCCCGAACGATAGAAAAAAGTTTAATCAAACCTTACTATGGATAAAGGAGGAAAAATATTAATCTATATACAAAATCAAAAGCTTCATAAAAGATAAAGTGAGCAAAACATTACCAAATCCAAAACAGCTTAAAGTCAAGCTCAGTCAACAATAATAGACACACGCCAAAATAATTTTCAAACAGTGATAACGTCACCTAAACTTTAGAAACAATAAACTAAATCAAACCTTACATGGGATAAAGGAGACAAAATCTATACATCAAAATCATCCGAGCGAAACATTACCTAATCCTAAAAAAAAAGGGCCACAAAACCTTTTAGTCAGCAATGACCGAGACAGGGCAAAATCATTTATTCCAATCCATTCTGCAGAGAAGATTACAGGCTCTGAGAGACCAAATGCAATTTATAAAACATTGTATAAACACGTATTTGACGTGGCCCCAATTACCCACCTTTCAGGACAACACTACTTTTTATGGAATGGGGGACAGAAAGAGAACGAAAGGGGAGGAGGCTGTGTGAGTTTGTGTGTGAACTTGTGTGTGTGTGTGATGCTGCACAGCATTGTTCTTCCCTTAAAAAGAAATTGTTGGGATGAAATAGTTTTACAGTTTGCAGATAAATGGAAGCGCAGTGGGACTCGAAAGATGGTTTTACTTTTGATTAATTACCGGCCATTGGAAAATCCTGAATTGAATGGCAAAAAAAAAAAAAAATTTTTTTGAGTAACGAAAAAATATTATGTAGTGGATATATATACGTATATAAAACATGCAAAAATACTGTGTGTGCATATATATATATATATATATATATATATATATATATATATATATATATATATATATATATATATATATATACATATATATATATATATACATATATATATATATATATATATATATATATATATATATATATACATATATATATATATATATATATATATATATATATATATATATATATATATATATATATATATATATATATATATATATATATATATATATATACACGTCAACAACACCAAACGCAACCAGTTTTAGTCAACTGCAGGTCATATCCTTATTCATGTAAAAGGCTTGGCCAGTTTTTACCACCACAATAGTCAACTGCAGATTAGTGATGGTGGGAGACTTTTGTCTGATCGATCAGAGCAAAACCAACCTAGTTTGGGTGTCCCTAACTAGTAGGGCTTTGCTAATCATGGCGATACACAAACTCTACCTTACATCAGGGTAAAGTATCCCTACTCACAAATGTAGATAGGACACACACACACCTATATATATCTTCTCAACAAGACTTTAGGAGGGAGGGTGTAACCCCATGCACTATTAGCCATTTAAGGCTGGATAATCTTGTGAACGCTTGGAGGAGCGATAGACCGGTGTAAGGCTGCCCATTTACTAGCGACTTGATTGAGAAATCAGATTGTAGTGGGCGGGGCTTTGAAATTGTACAAGTGAGCACTCCCGCTATGATCAGATCTTCAGAACCATGTCATTTCAGTGTCAGCAGTAGAGCAGTTAACACCTATGGCAGAGCCGCTCCATGATAATGACCTTTATGCTATTGCTTTTTTGGCTTGTAAATAAATGACTTAAGAAAAAAAGCAGACAAGAAGAGATTTTTGGACTAAAGGATGGTTAGAGAAAGGAGGTTTTTTTCTCATTCAAATTTACTGAAGGAGTTGAAACTCTACCCTAATGATTGGGCTAATTATCTTCGAATGGATATGGACACTCCTCATGAATTACTCAATACAGTAGCACCATTTATACAGAGGCAAGACACGTGCACGAGGAAGGCAATAACACCCCATGAAAGAATTTCTGCTACACTACGATATTTAGCAACAAGATGATCATATGAAGATCTTAAATACAATGAGGCAATATCTCCTCAACGGTTAGGTCAAATAATTCCAGAAACCTGTCAAGCCACATGGCCTTACTGAAGGGGGAATATATGAAGGTAAACAGATTTTTTAAACTTTATTACGCAAATATAATAGCCTTACTCTATTCAAAAACATGGTACACATACTGCAATCACTCCACCAAAAGATGCAGACTCCTATTTTTATAAATTATAAAGGGTTTCATAGCCTAATATTTAATGGCAGTCGTCAATGCAAAAGGCGAATTTATCATATGTGATTTAGGAACGAATGGCAGAATATCTGATGGAAGTGTTATTGAAAACACAATATTTGGTGAAAAATTATCCAAAGGTAGTCTTTCAATACCCCATGCTGCCTCTCCATCATCCTCATCAGAACCTTTACTTTTGTTTTCATAGGATAAGAAGCCTTTTCATTTTTTTTTTTTTTTTTAAATCCTTACGATCTAAATGAACAGAAAAGGATATTCAACTATAGACTTTGCAGAGCTCGACGAATATTAGTGTGTGCATTCAGAAGACTGAAAGCAGTTTTTCGAATATTTTCAGCTCCAATTAATTCAAAATTAGAAAACGGAGAAGATTGTAATGTCATGTTGTTTGTTGCACAATTATCTTCAGGGTCATGCTAAAATTCCAGATGTGTCGAGGGATTTGCCCTCTGATTATCATGCACCATTATTACCTGACGTAAATGGACATGACACCAGAGATGCAAAGAAAGTTCGAGAAATGTTTATGAATTATTTCAATGGTGAAGGTGCAGTACACTGGCAATTAGAGAGGGTTTGAAATACTTTTGGTATCTGAGCATTATAATGATTGCTGTTTTATGGGTTATGAATGTTAAATATTAAATATTTCTAAATAACTTTGTGCATATCTGTTGCCTTAAAAAATTAGTTTCATTCATATACGGAATTATTATATATTACATGGTTGAAGTTAAAATGTTCTTTTCATGAAATTCAATAATGCAATGTATAATAGTTTCCCTTATCTCTTGCACGTTAGACACAGTAGGACATGGTGTTTCTGATTCTTTTACAAATGATAGAATATCATAATACCATAAAGATGATTCATAAACCTCATCAGTTCCTGTGCCAGATTTCCTGGTGGCTTCAACCTTTTTTAGTTCCTTTCGCAACACAGTGCGCATATTGCTGAGTTTTTTAGTCACCCTGTAATTATTTTCTTCTGGACACTTTTTAAGTTTTTCTATCAGAACTTCGTAAGCCTTGTTTTAAGCCTTGTTTTAGCGTTTCTATCTTAATACAATTTGCTTTTTACATTCCATAAATTCGCCCCAAAAAACTTTGTCCACCCAAACCTCAGATATTATTTTTCCACTTACATTTTTCACTCGAAAGAACAAAATAATGAGGCTTCTGATATAGAGACTGGCCAGGTTGACTCACCCAGCCACAAACAAGCAGTTTCAATAGGGGTAAGTTACATCTGTCTGTAAATGGCCTCCTTTAGATCTCAACGAACAATCGATTGTAGCAATTAGATCATACAATCAGATTGGAGGATAAATATGAACACTCACACAACGATATGCTTAAACTCCGCCCACTTTGATCTCATCCAACAGATTTGGTCGCTAGTGAATGGGCAGCCTAAAGGTTTCAAGTTACCCCCAGTTTCAAACTACCCCCCGGTAACTTGAAACCGGTTTCAGATTACCGGGGGGTAGTTTGAAACCGGTTTCAAGTTACCCCCTCTGTTTTCAAGTTACCCCCTCATCAGAATGATAAAT
>NC_090749.1:62327601-62339672 GCF_036898095.1 Palaemon carinicauda
TCCTAATCCAGCGCTATGGCTATACCCGCCAATTCTAGAGCCGAAAAATCACACATGGTTCACCAATGCCAACACAAAACAAACTGAGCTCAGGAGAGCTTACGAGCGGCATATGTGAACACAAGTAAAATGAGCTCAGGAGAGCTTGAGCTGCATATGTGAACACACCAGTAAAATGAGCCGAGTGAGAGCTTGACAGTGACTTGGGCGTGAGCGTAAGCATGACTGTCAGGTCTGAATCAGCCCTAAGAATTTAATAATTTCCAGTCTTTTACATTACAGTTAATTCCTGCAAGTTTCATTACTCCACGTTTAAAATTGTGACCAGGAAGCTGTTCACAAACAAACAAACAAACAAGAGTGTAAATGTAACCTCCTTCCAACTTCGTAATAATAATAATAATAATAATAATAATAATAATAATAATCTTTGTGCATGCTTCCTATCTCACGCAATTTTAATTTTCATTCATTGATAAAATCTATCAAGAATAAAAACTATAAATAACCTAAAAAGAAAATAACCACATTTATAAAAGTGAGTCAAAAGTAAAGTAGATAAAAAAAATTGAAACAAAATTAGATGTGGAGACGGAAGGAATACATCAAAAACACCTTAGTAACGTCTACAGAGCACAACGTGGGGTGTACCGGGGGCATTAATGCCCGGAAACCCCCCCCCCCCACCCACCCCACACCGGAATTGATAAAATGGCTAACACTTTACATATAAAAAAATTGTCAAGAAAACCATCTACATTTTTTTCCACCAATTATCCTCAAATCACAAAATTCCGTTTGGCCGTTCTAGAGCAACACCGGAAATAACAACTCACTCTCTCTCTCTCTCTCTCTCTCTCTCTCTCTCTCTCTCTCTCTCTCTCTCTCTCTCTCTAACAAATTCCAGGTTTGGCGAGATCTAAACGTACCTTGATTTGCCTTTCCAGCAAATACCATCACCGTTTCATCTTGTTAATTAAGCTTGATTATCCTCTTGATTTTATAATTTTCACTTAACGATTAATAATCATGCAAAGAAAACAACACAAATCATAAAGACTACGAAAAGACATCTTAACGTCAAGGAGGCGTCCTTACAACTGAGTGATCTAGCAGGACAGTATTCACTTCCTCTTTCGAGTTTCAATCAACAGTTTAGAACAACCGATCTCAACTAGTGTTCCAAATCGTTGCCATTCCGTAATTTTAATAATTGATTATTTCTGGTTTAACACCACAATAAAATAAATACTAGCCATAAGTAAACTTATACAACACTGCCTCACCCTAACTTAGTAATTAGTCCACATAAATGTATCTTTACCCTCTAATTTCTAAATTAAATACATGAAATGTAGCTCGTCTGTCTGTCTGTATAGATTGCCTTACCTTGTGTAAGACCCGGGCAGCCCGGAAAAAAAGTAGCTCGTGACGTCTCACCGATAACATGACCGTATCCTATCAACAATCATTTCACCCTTTCCTATTCTTTTTTTTTCTTTCTTTTTCGTTAACTTCTCTTTGCTAGAATAGATTGCTGTGTCTAAAAATACCCCTTCGTTATGTGTTCATAGCGTAAACCAGAGCGAAATGAGCCATTAACATCAGTTTAATTACGTAATCAAAAGTTAGGTGGTTCGGCTTTTAGGCCGATAGATAGGTGGGATGCCTATAGGGCCATTTGATTATCTTTATGGGGCTATTTTTAAGCAGATTTAGATAATTGTGTTGGCCATTCTTTACTAACTTTATAATGTTGCTTTAAGGTTTTATACCAGGAGGTTACTTTGACGATTGCGCATGGAAATGCTCCGAAAATAAAATTCAGGGTTGTGTCAGTACACGTTTATTGGAGTCGTTAAATGACTGGAAAATGTAACCTTTCAAAACAGTTGACATTTTTGGTTTAAAAGTGCTTTAAAAACGGTCCAGTTTTACTGTTGAACGAGGCTTTGCACGGAATATTTTTAAAATATTTGTTAACAGTACAGTACATACTAAGAGACTCACATGATAATATATAGTTTCTGCATCGGTGCTTTAAAGATGTTGAATAGAATTTTAGTTAACAGATGTCTTCAAATGGAATATTTTCATTATTATAACATTACTATAGCGTGAATAATGGCGAGAGTTATGTTTAATATAACTATCTCATCTTTGATTTTTTTTGTTTTTTTGGTGGTGTGGTACTTGAGCTGTGTTCAACAAGACGTTGCTAACTTTCTAACATGGGCGCCCAACACTCAACTTCAACACCACGCCTGTAATATTACAAAGCGTGCTGTATTTACAGTTTAGCTGTAGTTATAGTTTGGTTGTAGTTGTAGATGCGAGGCTGCTATTCATACAACTAATAGATAAAGAAAAAAATTATGCCTTGAAGTTTACACTTTAAGGGGAATTACGACCTATTTAGTCTGTGGTTTGGAAGGGCATAACCGACACCAAAGTGGTTTCTAACTTCTCAGAAGTTTGTCAACGGTTATTGGATTTAATAGATGGAGTGGAAGTTCGAGAAGTTATCCGTTAAATTTATTTGCTAAAGAGGATAAAGATGTAAATATGTTTACAAGTAAACATACACACACGAATAAGTAAACATGCACACACAGGAATAAGTAAACATGCACACACACGAATGTTATCTATATTTACACTTATAAACGAATCAGTGTAAACCGTTTCTGGTTCGCCTAATGAATAAAACGGATGGGAACATTACTGAATAACCATTTCCTTCATTTGAGATGTATGCCTTTCATACTGTAATTGAAATAGACTATAATAAGAACAATGTTCAAAGTATCCTCCCTCGAGTCTATACGTGGTTTCCCTGCTACATCATACATGTAGGCCTAGGCGTAATTATCTAATCCCATGATTAGGAGGCTAGACAGTTCTAGAGATAACGAATAAATAAATAAAGAATATTTGAAATACTTATTTTGACAAGTAAAGGTATCACTAAATTAATGAGTTGCTTTTAGAGGGCGTTAAAGTCTTCTGAATTGCTTGTAGGACTATAAACTGTACACTTTCCTCCATAGTTTCCTTAACGACTAAACGTTATCCCTTCATGCTTTCTACATATTACATTTTATACATTTGGATCTCTCTCTCTCTCTCTCTCTCTCTCTCTCTCTCTCTCTGGTGTTTTCATACATGTTTTCCTCCCAATTTTTTGTAACATATATCATATCATTGATTTGCTTTTTAGATTTGGGAATTTACGAACATGGCTATGTTATAGACCTATACCTCTCTGATCCCAGTCTTTTTGTAGAAATATATATATATATATATATATATATATATATATATATATATATATATATATATATATATATATATATATATATATATGTGTGTGTGTGTGTGAGTGTCCCTTTCTTCGTTGATACCTTACCTTGGTGAAAATGATTTGTTCATCGCCATGATCAACAAAGCTGTACTAGGTTAGTTTGCTGTGAGCAATCAGACAAAAGTCTCCCACCATCACCAATCCGCGAGGGGCAGCGTGGTGATGAAAGCTGGCCAAACACCAGGCATGAATAAGGACTAAAAACAGTTGCTTATTTTGTTGTTGTCGTTGTATATGTATGTGTGGTTGTGTCTGTGTGTGTGTGTGTGTGTGTGTGTGAGAGAGAGAGAGAGAGAGAGAGATTAAATCTTATTTACTTTTCCATTTCCATGACTAAATCTATTACTTGTGTGAGGGGAATGTAATCTTGCTAATTGGGCTAACCAAGATGGCGGGAGGGAAGACGGGCTGCCTGAAATTCGTCTTAAATACAATTAGAGTTGGTTGTGATTAGCGTCTGCATTCGAACACGACAGGAGAGAGAGAGAGAGAGAGAGAGAGAGAGAGAGAGAGAGAGTTTGTGTAATGATTAGATGCTCTTTCAACATCAACTGTCATCACCTGTGAACATTAATTTACCGGATATCCAGACAGGAGAGAGAGAGAGAGAGAGAGAGAGAGAGAGGAGAGAGAGAGAGAGAGAGAGAGAGAGAGAGAGAGAGAGAAGCCCTATTTCGTGTATATGAATGGTAAATGCCAAATTAATATCATAGTAACTGCTTGTGGTGGCCAATATGGTAACGTCCCTGACTGATGAACGCCAGACTGGGGTTCAAGTCTTGCTCATACTCGTTAGTTTCTTTGGTCGCTGCAACCTTACCATCCTTGTGAGCTAAAATGGGTGGTTTGGGGGAGCTTATAGGTCTATCTGCAGAGTCGTCAGCAGCCATTGCCTGGCCCTCCTTGTTCTTAGCTTGAGTGAAGAAGGGACTTTTGCGCTGATCATAAGTATATATGGTCAGTCTCTAGTCTAGGGTATTGTCCGGTTTGATAGGGCAATGTCACTGTCCCTTGCCTCTGCTATTGATGAGTGGCCTTTACACCTTTAATGGCTATTTGCATCTTCAGAATCAATATGAGTAGGCTATTAGTCTAAACCAGTGCTTCACTAGTATCACGTCAAATACATTCATAAAAGATTCATCTCGCGATCTTTGTTTCTAGATTTCTTAAATATATAGTCCGACACTGAGTGAGGATACCTTAACGTGGTGAAAGTGTTTTTGTATCGCCGTGATCAACAAAGTTGTACTTTTGAGCTTAACCTATACTAGGTCAGTTTGCTGTAAGCGATTAGACTAAAATCTCCCACCATCACCGATCCATAGTGATCAGCATGGCAATGAAAATGTCCAAACCCCAGATATGAATAAGGATATGTCTGAGGCCTTTGATATGCAGTGGACTAGAAACTGGTTGGATTTGCTGGTGTTATATATATATATATATATATATATATATAATATATATATATGTATATATATGTATATACTGTATATTATACTGTATATATATATATATATATATATATATATATATATATATATATATATATATATATATATATATATATATATATATATATATATATATATATATATATACTTCTCGTATAAAATACCGAGTCAGCATTAAAAAACAATTTTTGTGCGTAGCTTTTTCCCACTACAAACTTTCTCCTTCTCAGTACTTGAAAGAAAAAAACTCCTGTCTTGGAATGAATCAGAAGAAGAAGAAAGAGTTTTATTCTTAACAACTTTCATACGAGTCTCATACCGGTATTACTACGAGTGATGGTGCAATGATTGAGAGAGAGAGAGAGAGAGAGAGAGAGAGAGAGAGAGAACACTACCCCCACCTTCTATATCCAGCAAAGACCTTTTTTGAAGTGGTTTTTGGAAACTCCAATTTTGTGGACTTGCCGATTCCTTTGATGTAAAGAAATATAAAAGGACCGAGGTCTAGCCCTTATTTTAAGGGTTCCTGTAAGGTCTAGCCCTTATTCTAAGGGTTCCAGTAAGGCTGCTATGGGTCTTTTATACTCCTTATTCATTTAGAACGGTGCCCATAGGCGAATACTTCCTTTTTAATCAATGCTTCTATACTAATCAAGAGTTTTTTATTTTTCTTCTTCTTTTTTACGGCTTAGATTTTGAGATCTGTATTTTTCAAGGGATTCTCACCCATTAGCTGATGACAGGTGCATCCTGGAATCAGAATACTGGAATCAGAATAGAAGCTGTATTCGACACCCTGAAGATAAAAAAAAAGTAGTGAAAGGGATTGCAAGAGGGGTAAGTTAGGAGAAAATTGGAGGAAATGTAAAGTAATGATGGATATGGAAACCAAAGATGTTATTATTATTATTATTATTATTATCATTATTATTATTATTATTATTATCTGCAAAGCTACAACCTTAGTTGGAAAAGCAGGATGCTATAATTATGACCAGGGGCCCCAACAGTAAAAATAGCCCGGTGAGGAAAGGAAACAAGCAAAAATAAAATATTTTAAGGACAGAAACATTAAAATAAATATTTCCTATAAAAATTATGAAAAAAAAATTAAAAAAAAAATAAGAGGAAGAGAAAAAATATAGAATAGCTGCCCGAGTGTATCCTCAAGTAAGAGAACTCTAACTCAAGACAGTGGAAGACCATGGTACAGAGGCTATAGCTCTGCCCAAGACTAGAGAACAATGGTTTGATTTTGGCGTGTCCTTCTCCTAGAAGAGCTGTTTACCATAGCTGAAGTCTCATCTAACCTTACGAAGGGGAAAGTAGCCACTGAATAATTACAGTAAAGTAGTTAACCAATTGAGCAAAGAAGGATTGTTTGGTAATCACAGTGTTTTCAGGTGTATGAGGACAGAGGAGAATCTGTAAAGAATATGCCAGACTATTCGGTGTCTGTGTAGGCAAAGGGAAAGTAATATAAAGTAATGAATGTAATAAACAAGAACAATCAGAGATTTCAGACCTCCGGCAATCAATGTTGCCTACATTTTACTGAAGTTTACGGACGAAACAATTAATTTTTTTTCATATGCTGACCGTTGAGGAATATACAGTAGTTTTAACATTTAGTGAAAGTCTACGGACAGCAATTTCCCCTTTTCACATGCTGACTGCAGATAGCTAAAATATGCAAATCCGGATTTAGAATCCGTATCTGGATCGTCTCCAGAATTTAATGGGGTCGTCCATGACCTAAGATCTATCTATGGTGAAAATTTTGTCAAAATCAGTGGAGTAGTTTTAACGTAATCTGGTCCACAGATACACAGATCCACAAACAAATAAACGAATAAGTAAACAGTCTCGTTTTATATAACCTCCTTGGTGGAGGTAAAAATAAGGTAATGACTAGAAGCCAAAGAAACAGAATATTGAATGTGAAATAGAAGATTTCCATTTTTGAAGTAGGATTGAATTGTATGGTACAGGCAATTTAATCAACGTGGCTGATCATTCAACTCGTGATTCCCCAGTGATATCTAATCTGGGATTGCGAAGCCTGGCTAATGAAGTGAGGACTTATCCGGAGTGTCTATATAGGACGCACACAAACACACTCACACACGCACACTGGTAGAGAGGCAAATTTCGACCACAGTTAGTAAACCATTTGTTCTCTAGTATACACAGTTTTCTTTTTAAAAATTTTATAAATTTAACTAGTGTACGTGATCCGTCAATAAATTACTGATAAATATTCATATAGATATGCACACACACAGATTCAACCACTCCCACTCCATCCCCCTTTCATAACTACCACACAGCAGTTTTTCAAATTTGTGGGAAATTATCAGTTCCGAGCGTTGCCACTTAGCTATATATATATATATATATATATATATATATATATATATATATATATATATATATATGGTTATATATATACATATACATATATATATATATATATATATATATATATATACATATATATATATATATGTATATATATATATATATATATATATATATATATATATATATATATATATATGCATACATATGTAGAAAAATGCATATCCGTGTGCATTTTATTTTTTGTACATTATATGAATTGTTTGGTTGTGGTAAATTTCTGTTTAAGTTGTTGACTCGGGAATGGTTTGGTTCTTTTTTTTTTTTTTTTTTTTTTTTTTTTGAAAAGCAAATGCATTTACTTAGCATACCTTAAATTACCTCTTGGGACAATTTTAAAGAAGGAAACAAGCCATTCTTGAGCGATGTATTTAAGTTTTACCAGGTTGTTCGCTGCTTGACACAAGGCAGGGAAAACTGTTGTCGGCGGTGAATGATCTGAAGAAGGCAGTATGGAGAGGTCAGCGTAAGAAGCACAGCAAGGCAGTCTTCTCCTGAATTTGAAGAAATTTTCTGGCAGCCAAGAGACAATGGCTGTCATTCATTAGTGTGAGATCGGTGGCTCTGGACTTAGCCCTCATGGATCACGTCATCGTCTGACCACCTTATACTACTCAAGAGCTCAAATAGAAGACTACCATCATCTTCGTCACTGCTTTTCTATGGACCTAAAAGACTGGCTATAAGTTGAGGTAAGGTTTGCATTAAGTACGATGCATTTGCTTGGTGAACTTTCAACTAGTTACGGTTTTATAACCTTTTGTCTAGCAACCAAACTCATATATATATATATATATATATATATATATATATATATATATATATATATATATATATATATATATATATATATATATATATATATATATATATATATATATAATGAAGTCTGAAGGGTCTCCTTTTAAATTCTAAATTTGATCTTGACATTTACATTAGGATTATCAAATCGTTTATTGATCTAGGATTTGTGTTTTCCATAGATATATATTAAACGTTCATTTTGTTTCAAAGGTTGCGCATATATGCACATATTATGGTTGTTCGCCCTGACGTTTCCAATTTATAATGTTTCATGCTATGGGTTACAGATCCTTCCGATGTTTCGAAAATTGAGGGGTAATAGTGCGGACCAAATGCAGTTTCTCTGGCGGAGAGAGAGAAAGTCCACGCTAAGTTTTTCCGAGATTTGAACTGATCAGGATCATCATATTCGCCAGTCATTCTTCGGATTTTAAATTGTCATAAATTTATAGTTTAAATGTAAATTAGATTATTTTTTTATGACGTATAATTTTGCTTCTCCTTAATCTGTTACATTGCCCTCTCAAATATTGCTTTTCGAAAAATATATGTACGTAAATATATATATATATATATATATATATATATATATATATGTATATGTATATGTATATGTATATGTATATGTATATGTATATGTATATGTATATGTATATGTATATGTATATGTATATGTATATGTATATGTATATGTATATGTATATGTATATGTATATGTATAGATAGATAGATAGATAGATAGATAGATAGATAGATAGATAGATAGATAGATAGATAGATAGATAGATAGATAGATAGATAGATAAGTTGGCTCTTTATCCCATAGGAGAGATAAGTATAGTGGAATATATTTTTTTCAAAGTAATTCTTACGTTTTTCGCTTGGGTTTGCTTTTTCATATTTGATTTATATTTTTCATATCATTTCTATTATTTCCATGTTTGCACTTTAGAAAGTAATCAAGATCTTTAAAGTAATCATTTTTTCCTCTTTGTTTGTCATTTGGTGTGTTTTAATTCAATTTATTATTTTCTTTAGTGAAAATTCTGTATGTCTAAACTTCCTCATATAAATACATTTCCAACCCAAATGTAGAAACCTTGTTCGATCATGAAAGAAAACCCGTAAACCTATTCAATAGTAAAACCCTATAAAACGGACAACCTAATACCGTTCTCTAACCCCAACTAGAATACAAGAGCAAATCATAGAAAAGAAACGTATGACCTGTAATATCTCAGTGAAAGGCCAAACATATAAACAAAATACACAAAGATTCGTTCAAATAACATCCTCAAGGATTTGAAAATAAGTCGTTGGCTACTTTGATGGGAGTACTCGTAAGGGATCAATTGGAACATTTTCTGAAAGGTTTAAAAGATTTCATTGACAATATTGCTGCAATAACTTGAAAAGAGCTCTCTGGTAACACTGTCTGAAAGACCAGAAGAGACAAAATGGGACCTTTGCCAATTCTATTCCAAGGTCTTGAAAAGAAACCAATGGGAAATTTACCAGGATCGCGTTACAAGATGTGTCTGGCTATTCTACACCAAGCATTCATAAAGAGGCATTCAAGAAACTTAACTGAAAGACAATAAAAGAGGCCTTAGAATGTGCCACTCCGAGTACTGAAAAATTGTAATTGGCAATTTTGCCAGAGACACCAAGAGAGGACCAGGCATTTCCAATTTAAGGACTCAAAAAGGGGTGTTTGGAAACTTTGTCAGATGCAACAGGAGAAGTCACTACCATTTTTTTTTCTAAGAAATTAAAAGGGACATTCGGCAACTTATTCAGAAAGACACCAAAAGAGGTATCTGGCAGTTCTTCACCAAGAAATTAAAAAGGGACATTCAGCAACTTTACCAAAAAGACAACGAAAGATTTTTCAGGTTCTTTCACTCCGAGTAAAAAAAATGTATTTGGTAACTTTGCCGGAGACACCAGGAGACGCCATTGGTAGATCATCTCCAAAGGATCAAACAGGGACATTTGGCAACTTTGCCAAAAAGATACTTAAAGATGTCTTTGGCTATTTCATTCTGCGTCCTAAAAATAAATGTATTTGGCAACTTTGCTAGAGACACCAAGAGAAGCCTCTGGCAGTTCCTCTCCAAGAAATTGCAAAGAGACATTCGGCAACTTTGCCAAATAGATGCTAAAATAAGCCTCTGGTTATTTCACTCTATGTACTCAAAAAATTGTATATGAAAACTTTGCTAGAGACACCAGGCAAGGCCTCTGGTAGATCCTCTCTAAGTAATTAAACAGGGACATTGGGCAATTTTGCCAGAAATATGCTAAGGTCTCTGGCTATTTCACTCCAAGGACTAAAAAACTGTATTCAGCAACTTAGCCAGAGACACCAAGAGAGGCATCTGGAAGTTCCCCTCCAAGAAATTAAAACGATACATTCGGCAACTTTGCCAGAAAGACGTTAAAAGAAGCCTCAAAAATTGTATTCGGCAATTTAGCCAGACACCAAGTGACATTTGCCAAATTTTCCAGAAAGAGACCAAACGAGGCGACGTCTCCAGAAAGAGACCGAAAGAGGCAACGTCTTCAGAAAGACACCAAAAAAGGGAACTTGTCCAGAAAGAGACCAAAAGAAGAAACTTTTCCAGAAAGAGAGCTAAAGGCGCAACTTTTCCAGAAAGAGACCCAAGAAGGCAACTTTTCCAGAAAGAGACCAAAAGCTGTAACTTTTACAGAAAGAGAATAAAAGAGGCAACTTTTCCAGAAAGAGACTAAGAGACGCAACTTTTCCAGAGAGACCAAAATAGACAACTTTTCCAGGCAGAGATCAAGAGCCGCAACTTTTCCAGGCAGAGACTGAGAGACGCAACTTTTCCAGAAAGAGGCCAGAAGAGGTTAATCTGTCAAATAAAATTCTAGATAAAAATGTGAAGTCTGCCTTGGGATACGGTTTGAATTTCTCGATGTCATCAAGTGCAGTGAATAGTGTAGAAATTACAAATGGAGTGTGTAACCTGGAAACATTCAGTGATATTTCTATAAAAGAAGTAAATATGATTAAGGGTATGATATACAGCAATATGAAAAAACCAGTGGTACCAAATTGCCCAAAAAGATTCAAGAGAGCAATTCCCGAATTGAAGCAAGATAGAAATATTAAACTGACAAAGGCCGATAAATCTGGAGCACTGGTAATCTTGAATAAAAATGATTATATAGAAAAAATGGAAAACCTCTTGAGTGATGAAAACACATACATGGAATTAAGAAAAAAATCCAATTGAGTTTGTGAATAGTAATTACAACAAAAAAGTGAAAGAGTTACTAAAAGGGAATGAAGATCTGATAAAAAAGGTTTGTACAATATCACCAACATTGCCATATATGTATGGAACTATTAAAACTCATAAGCCAAATTATCCAGCTAGGCCAATAATTAGCTCTGTAGGTTCAGCAGCATATAAATTATCTAAGTACCTTGTGAATATCCTCAATCCTTTAGTTGGCACCATTTCATATTCAAATATAAAACATAATGTAGACTTGATTAACAAACTGAATGAAGCACAGATTAACAGTACCTGTAGGCTTGTCAGTTTTGACGTAGTCTCACTATTCACTAAAGTACCTATTGATGACATGTTGGAATTTTTATTTGAAACCTTAGATAATAGACAATTGAATCTACCATTCTCCAAACACACTTTAATAGAATTAATTAAACTATGTATAAAAGATTGTAAATTTGAATTCAATGGGAGATTTTATGCACAAACATTTGGTATGGCTATAGGAAACCCTTTATCCCAAGTATTGAGCAATCTATATATGGAATTTTTTGAAAGCAGAATCTTAAATAACATCATACTTAATAATGTAAAATGGTTTCGATATATTGACGACATAATATGTGTGTGGCCAGATAACTTTTTTCTTAGATTGAATAGTTTGGTACCATCAATAAATTTCACTACGGAGCTGGAGAATAATGGTACCCTACCTTTTTGGACTGTCGCATACATAGATGTAACAATAGTCTTAAGTTT
>NC_090749.1:62340172-62357672 GCF_036898095.1 Palaemon carinicauda
ATTTGATGGATCGTTTAATGTGCCCATGATTAGTTAGATCATTTAATGTGCCTCTGATTGGATGGATCATTTTATGTGCCTCAGATTGGATGGACCATTTAATATGCCTATGATTAACTGTATTATTTAATGTGCCTCTGATAGGTTAGAGTATTTAATGTGCCTCTGATTGGTTGCATTATTTTACGCACCTCTGATTGGTAGATTTTTAAACTCCTAAATGATGAATTGTAACGCATGTGAATGACTGGATAATTTCCTGTTCCTTAGATTGCTCCTGATTTGTTGGATCATTTTATGTGGCCCTGATTAGTTACTTTATTTCTAATCTCTCTCTGAATGGCGGAATTTCAATGAGCAAATACTAAGTTTTTAAAATACATCTAGTATGATATCAAAATTCAATACGACTTTTATAGGTTCAGTCTAGTAAACGGCAGGTAACTAGTGGCTGCTAGTTTAACTGACTTCTAACATAGCGTGGTTTGATGGCGTCTTTAATAGTTGTCATATGGTGAGTTAAATTTATTGGGTTCCTGATATGTGCTTTCTTATTTCTGACCAGTGGGTTCTATTTCAATAAATTACTGATTGGTTGGTTTGCTTTGTTTTACCTGTATTTGGTGTTATTTATTTACTGCTTTTGAGATTGTTCTAAAGTTGAATTGTAGACACATATAAAAAAGAGCCTCTGCAGTTCTTTGGGCCTTACCGGGTGTAAAACATCAAAAGGTATGACTGAAAACCCACAC
Organism: Palaemon carinicauda; assembly: GCF_036898095.1. Classification (NCBI taxonomy): domain Eukaryota; kingdom Metazoa; phylum Arthropoda; class Malacostraca; order Decapoda; family Palaemonidae; genus Palaemon; species Palaemon carinicauda. The sequence continues at coordinate 62,340,925 of NC_090749.1, forward strand.
TTTAAAAAGGGAAGCAAACACAATAACAACACATAACCTAACCTAGGAGCCGTTTGCTTCTCTGAGCACTTAGACTTCCATATCCTTAGCCTACCCTAAGACTAAATTATCAACCCTGCTCTGCTTCCTAATCAGCTTCACTCCTGCCAAGGTAGCACTAAATCACAAAATTTCTCAATTCTTAAAACAAACTTCATATTATCGTATTTCACAACACGATAAACAATTTTTCCCATAAATAAGATTTATTTGACAATTAATGAGAAATTTTACCCCTGTTTCAAAACTATATTCAACCCAATAAAGATTCCTCGAAACTAATATCCTTTTTCAGTGAAAGGTTAATATACTCCTAAAAAGTGGCATTTATTTCCCTAACAAATAATCCTATGTAAACGGCAAATATCACAACTTAATTCTTTTAAAATAACACTATCTGTATACATAAAAGACGGAATCACAGCATGCACAGGATTTATGAAAAGCAAAGCTGTAAATATCCCCCTCCCTCCCTCCCCCCTTTGATCTGACATAATTCCAGCCTATTCAGGGACACAGTTCAAATGTTTCAGAAGGCTGATCCAGGACCATCGTCCAAAATGGACACGCTAAAGGGCTGCATTGTCAGAGGCTCAAAATCCTACAATTCCCAGGACAAGATGTTGATATGCAGGAGTCACTGGAAAAAAAGGTGTGAACGAGAATTACGATACTTTAACGGTCATCTCGCTGGAAACGGAAAAGCTGGAAACAAATAACGCTGGCGGTATCATGGCAAAGCATCTAGAAAATGGTTTGTCATTTGTCTGGATTCCAGTGACATATCTAGAACTTTATCTTGACACAATTTTCTTGAAGCAGAGAATAGATCTTTTTCTGATTTACTCTTGATTCTTTTTCGAACAAATTTTTTTTAAGTCTATTCCAACCTGAGAACCCATCTCTCTCTCTCTCTCTCTCCTCTCTCTCTCTCTCTCCTCTCTCTCTCCTCTCTCTCCTCTCTCTCTCTCTCTCTCATTTTATGTTTATTCCCCTTATCAGCATCCAAAGAGGAATCCTACATCTGTTTAACATTCACACCACTCTGTTAATATTCTCTCTCTCTCTCTCTCTCTCTCCTCTCTCTCTCTCTCTCTCTCTCTCTCTCTCTCTCTCTCTCTCATTTCATGTTTTATTCCCCTTATCAGCATCCAAAGAGGATTCCTGAATCTGTTTAACATCCACACCACTCTGTTAATATTCTCTCTCTCTCTCTTCTCTCTCTCTCTCCTCTCTCTCTCTCTCCTCTCTCTCTCTCTCTCTCTCTCTCTCTCTCTCTCTCTCTCTCTCTCATTTCATGTTTATTCCCCATATCATCATCCAAAGAGGAATCCTGGATCTGTTTAACATTCACCTCTCTCTCTCTCTCTCTCTCTCTCTCTCTCTCTCTCTCTCTCTCTCTCTCTCTCTCTCTCTCTCTCTCTCCGGTCCAACATTCCCGTCTCTCATGGCATCAATCAAGGAATTCTTATTCCCTCCAAGATTCTCCGTCTGGGATCTTGAGAGAAAAAAGACGTCAGTTGGCAAAATGTCTTCCCAAGTCGTGTTATTTTTTAATCTCCTTCCTTGATGAAATTAAGAATTAACACCTGTTTTTTCAGAGCTTCTCTCTCTCTCTCTCTCTCTCTCTCTCTCTCTCTCTCTCTCTCTCTCTCTCTCTCTCTCTCTCTCTCTCTCTCTTTTGAAAAATAAACCTTGCATTCTTTGTGAAGAATATTTGTCCAATTATATAATAATGTATGACCTTATAAGCTCTCTTTCATTCCGCGTCTTTTTACAACACACGATAACTAATAATTTGGATTGAAAGAGTTTGGCCATTTCATCACCGCACTACCAACTGCGGATTGGTGAGGGTGGGAGACTTTAGTCTGATCCCTCAAAGCATAATCTACCAAGTCTGGGTAGCCAAGACTAGTACAGCTTTGTTGATCATGATGATACGTAATCCAGTTAATGTATCCTTAGTCAGAGAAGGAGAGATAGGGGGAGGGTCCCGGTGAGATATTATTCACTTCACAGAGAGGAAACCATTCATAAGATCTTTATTTCTCTTTTTTCATGAAGCAAAAAACTTATACGCAATGGTTTTGGTCATAGCACAAAGCAAAATGAAAACAATGGGCATTTTTGCTTTCAAACGAAATTCGTTCACCTTTTTTTGTTCTTCCATTGAAAAAAATTGTCTTTCTAACGCAGGAAATGTCTTTGTAACAGTGCGTTGTAAAAGAAGTCTTTGTAAAAACCAGCGTCTTTTTAGTTTTTTGCAGCAACTGAAAGCAGATTTGAGCTAGTTGTTTTCTGTGTTTTTCATGTATTTCAACAAAAACATGACTTGAAAAGGTTTCGCTAATTTTAGCCACCCTTTTGACTTCACACGGTCAAGAAAATTGGCCAATATAATTTTACAATGTATTTTTATAAGAATCATTAATTATATGTTGAATAAATACGAATACAGTGTATAAATTTACTGTTTTATGTTGTCCAATATTACTCCATGAAGGTATTGAAAACTTCCCTGCCTGACGTTCTACTAGACGAGAGAGCGAGTCCAGCTCAAACTCGATATTTTTGTCTAGGTCTTCAACCTCACCATGCTTGTGAGCTAAGAATGGGGGTTTCAGGAAGCCTATAAGTCTACCTGCTGAGTCATCAACAGTCATTGCCTGGCTCTGTCTGTTCCAAGCTTGGGTGGAGATGGGACTTGGGCGCTGAGCATATGTATATACGAGTATGGTCAGTCTCTAGGGCACGGTCCTCCTAGTTAAGGCACTGTCATTGTCCCTTGCCTTTGCCATTCATGAGCGACCTTTATACCTTTAATCTCAGACTTGACTTCTAAAAGGACCAATAACAATGATCTTAAATGTACCAAAGATCACGACCAAGATTATCGCCAACACGAGGAACCCCAATAAACCTGTATCTGGTAGTTAGTCTACTGTTGTAGTTCATCTCAGATACTAGCTGAGATGGAAGGATATCAATTTCTAGAGCCTCATCCTATCAAAGGGGGGAGGGAGATCAGATGTTATTCATGTATCAGTCATTGGAATATATCTATATATATATATATATATATATATATATATATATATATATATATATATATATATATATATATATATATATATATATAATTACATATATATACATAGAAAAGAAAGTGTTTTACATGTACCTTAAGCCAAACAGAAAGTTGATTAAAAAGAATCTCATAGTAAAAGCAGGAGAAATGGTGTCGGACATCAAGTTAGTCACCAGTTGATTAAGTCAGTATTTTGGAGAGTTGTTGAATAAGCCGCATTTAAAGAAAGGAAAGGGGAGGTACGAGAAAGTGGCGCAATACATGACAAGAATAATGAAAAGCTGGGAATTGGCAGAGTTACAAGCCAGATAAAAGGAATGAAACCCACTGGGAGTTGACAGAATTACAAGAGAGGTAAAAGAAATGAAACACACTGGGAGTTGACAGAATTACAAGAGAGGTAAAAGAAATGAAACACACTGGGAGTTGACAGAATTACAAGCGAGATAGGCTACTACAGCATTGTAGAGGTAATGTACTTGTCTGGCTGACTTTGAATTTCCATGGGTTTTTTGGATGAAAGAAAGGTTCCAAAAATATGATTTAAAAGATTTGTTCCATTGTATAAAAAAGAAAATGGGATTATAATGGATTGGAAGAACAATTCAGCATACCTTACTAAAGTATACTGGTATACTTAGTATACCAGTGAAAGTATATGGACAAAATTTGATTAAAAATGCAAGACCGACTTCTGAAGAACTCATAGAGGAGAACCAATGTGTGCTTAGAAGATGAATATGATGTCTGTATTAATTATTATGTTAAATATTTGAGAGTAAAACGAAACACTGTCAGTGGCATATATATGCTGTAGTCCCACAAAAATATTTATGACAAATTCAATAAGGAACTAATATAAAAGGTGTTGGAAAAGTTGGGCATTGATGATAACACGATAAGAATTGAGTTTTTAGGATACTATTTAAGTATGTATTAGAGTATGTATACCTACAAATGATTGGCATAATGTGAGACTGAGATGAGACTGAGTCACCTACATAGCTGGGGTCATAGGGGAAATCAAGAAGTTACAAAATAAGAATATTTGAACAGGTCATAGTAGGTACTGAAATAACATATATATGCATACAGAGAGAGAGAGAGAGAGAGAGAGAGAGAGAGAGAGAGAGAGAGAGAGAGAGAGAGAGATTCCAAGAATATTAAAAATTAGAGACGAATGTGGAACGGCTTTCAACTACTTCCTCAATGCTGAGTAGGGAGTAGGTTGGCCTGGGCCCCAACCGGCCGTTGAGATACTACCGCTAGAGAGTTATGAGGTCCTTTGACTGGCCAGACAGTACTACATAGGACCCTTCTCTCTGGTTACGGTTCTTTCCCTTTGCCTACACAGACACCGAATAATCTGGCCTATTCTTTAGAGATTCTCCTCTGTCCTCATACACCTAACAACACTGAGATTGCCAAACAATTCTTCTTCACCCAAGGGGTTAACTACTGCACTGTAATTGTTCAGTGGCTACTTTCCTCTTGGTAAGGGTAGAAGAGACTCTTCAGCTATGGTAAGCAGCTCTTCTACGAGAAGGACACTCCAAAATCAAACCCTTGTTCTCTAGTCTTGGGTAGTGCCATAACCTCTGTACCATGGGCTTCCACTGTCTTGGGTTAGAGTTCTCTTGCTTGAGGGTACACTCGGGCACACTTATATCTAGTTTCTATTCCTCTTCTTTTATTAAAGTTTTTTATAGATTTTATAGGAAATATTTATTTTAATGTTGTTACTCTACATAAAATATTTTATTTTTCTTCATTTCCTTTCCTCACTGGGCTATTTTCCCTGTTGGAGCCCCTGGGCTTATAGCATCTCGCTTTTCCAACTAGGGTTGTAGCTTAGCATTTAATAATAATAATAATAATAATAATAATAAGGAAGCTGGATATAAGATGAATAATAAAGCGTTTTAAGGATGACCTTGTCAAAGTTCTCCCGATTTCTTGAGATGATTGAAGCCCTTAACTCTACTCTAAGGTTTATTATTTTCTCTCTCTCGCTCTACTACAGCTATGACCTGCACGAGTTGACTAGCAACCAGAAACATTATGTCACTACTGGTACAGTTGAGAGAGAGAGAGAGAGAGAGAGAGAGAGAGAGAGAGAGAGAGAGAGAGAGAGAGAGAGAGAGAGAGAGAGAGAGAGAGAGAGAGAGAGAGATAAATAGATCATTTATTCCAAATAGAGTAAGAGCATTACGATATACAAAAAAGAAATTCTGTATTTTTGCAAAAGCCAGTTCAAATGAGAGAGAGAGAGAGAGAGAGAGAGAGAGAGAGAGAGAGAGAGAGAGAGAGAGAGAGAGAGAGAGAGAGAGAGAGAGAGTCGGTGTTAGGGCCATTAAAGAGGTATTGAAAACTAAAAACTAATTTAAAATTCGTTCTTGGCCGCTTGTTAAGAAAGGTAAAAGACAAGACGAGAGAGAGAGAGAGAGAGAGAGAGAGAGAGAGAGAGAGAGAGAGAGAGAGAGAGAGAGAGAGAGAGAGTCGATGTCAGGGCAGTTAAAGAGGTATTGAAAACTAAAAATAGATTTAAAATTCGTTCTTGGCCGCTTGTTAAGATAAAGGTAAAAGACGAGAGAGAGAGAGAGAGAGAGAGGAGAGAGAGAGAGAGAGAGAGAGAGAGAGAGAGAGAGAGAGAGAGAGAGGAGAGAGAGAGAGAGAGAGTATACATATAAAAGAAAAGCTCTTAAACTGGAAGAACGAGTCCTAAACATTTCCCAGTTCGTAAAAGAATAAAAGCGCATCAGGAAGATGTTGTCTTTCTCTGACGAAAATGGCCTCCTGAAAAAGTCTGGATTTGTCGATGGAATCCAAGCAGACGTCAAAGCATCTCTGAGATTACACTGTCTGGAAGATACTTTACCCCCGAAGCTGTTCCGCCTCGTGATGCTTAAAGCTCTGATATTCTTTCAGTTTTCAGGTTTCCAGAGAACTGCTAATTAATAGCTTCATACTTTTCACAATAAACTTTATATATTTTTTTATCCTGGAGCATCTGGAAGTCAGAACATTTTCCAGGATGGCGTATGTCAATATCTTGTGGGTGAATTTTGAAAGTCATGGTATTCTTCGGCATGATTACATTTAAAGTTTCCAGTCTGGATGTTATTCTTACCAACTTTTCAACATTACCAGAGATACTTTTTTCAATATATTCTGCTCATGAGTGTCAGAGGCAAGGCGCATTGAAAATGCCCCAGAGACTGATTATTATTACTATCATTACTAGCTAAGCTACAACCCTAGTTGGAAAACCAGGTGGCTATAAGCGCAAGGGCTCCAACAAATAAAAATAGCCCGTTGAATCAAGGAAATATATGAATATGGTCATTGACCAAGTCCTCTCTCCAACCAAGGAAGAACCAGGAAGGGCCAAGCAATGGATGACAATGATTCAGCAGGTAGACTTACAGGCTCCCCAAAATAACCCATCCTTATCTCACAAGGATGGTGTGGTTGCAGATACTACAAGAAACTATCGAGATTGAGCAGGACTCGAACTCAAGTCAGCAGAACGCTAATTAAGGACGTTTCCAATAGGCCGTCACAACCATGAGTATACACTTCTTTTACAGGGACTTATGGATGTGAAGTCACTGCTAGGTACCCTCTTATCCTTGACAGATATTGGATCATATGGCCACGGCCAGGGAAACCATTCAGCGACGACCTGGAACTGGGAAAATGATTCGCAGTTGCATGATGACGCAATAGTTTAATGACAGTGAGATGAAAGAAAGAAAACGGGAACAATTTAAAGTAGGGGACTCAAAAGTGGGTGAAACTAGTGCCCGATAAAACGCTACATGATCATTTGGTAATGCTCACAGTGCACCTATTCAGGTACACTGACGGCAATAACAGCCGCCGCCCCCCCCCCCCCCATCTAATCCTTGGCATACTGGATATCGACAGTTCCCAGGACCTGTTAGTTCCTTTTCCATGAATTGCTGGATATCTAAGTAATTTCCAGGGAGTGCTGGCTGTCAATATATTTTTCAGGGATTAATGGGTATTAACGCTATTTCCAGGCACTGCTGGATGTCAACATATTTTCCGGGGATTACTGGATTTCATCATCTTTCCTAAGGAATATTCGATGATTACATTATTTCCTGTAATTTCTGAATGTCAACATCCTTTTCAAGGAATACTGGATATAGACAAAATTTTTAGGACTGCTGGATGTCTAAAACCTTTCCACGGAATACTAAATGTCAACACTATTCCTAAAAATACTGGATGCTACCACCTTTTCCAGAGACTACTGGAAGCGAACGTATTTTCCTATCCCTGCTGGATTTAAGAAAAAAAAAAAAACTATCAAAGCAACTTCGTTCAACACTCTTGTATTGGATGAATGTCCTAATTTAATCTCTGGAACATTTGCATGCATTCATAAACATAGTAGAATTATAAAAAATGTCCTGGGGATAGAGGGTTGACATTCAATCTTTTCAAGCACGAGTATTTAAATTTAGATGGGAATACGATCAGCGAAGACACATTGCTCATTTCAAATTTTGTCAGAATAATTTTTTGTGAAGATTGCTTTTTATAAAGACTTTATTCATTCGAGACTATGAATATATTTCTTTAAAATAAACAAAATATAAGTATATATTTCATCATAGAGCCATATATTTTACTTTAGCCAAAACCATTCTTTAAAAGCAATCTCGGGAATACTCATTATTATAATAGCCAGTAATATGTTCAAGGATTGTTTGGTAACAAAAATATTAAAAATCTTTGAAAAACTATTAAACCTAATTAGATGATATATACCCAGGCCTTCTTCATGAGGCTCATTACAACACAATATTCTCGAAGTTTTATTCCAGCTGTGACCAAGATGTGGAATGATCTTCCTATCTGGGTAGTTGAATCAGATGAAATTCAAAAGTTCAAAGTTGCAGCAAATGTTTTTATGCTGAACAGGCTGATATAAGTCTACTTATGGTTTATATTGGAAAAATCTGTTTTAATGTTGTTACTCTTCTTAAAATATTTAACTTTAATTGTTCGATACTTCTCATATAGTTTATTCCCTTACTTCCTTTCCTCACTGGGCTATTAATCCCTGTTGGAGCAACTGGGCTTAGGGCATCATTCTTTTCCAACTAGGGTTATAGCTTAGCTAGTAATAATATATATATATATATATATATATATATATATATATATATATATATATATATATATACATATATATATATATATATTTATATATATGTATATATATATATATATATATATATATATATATATATAAATATATATATATATATATATATATATATAAATATATATATATATATATATATATATATATATATATATATATATATATATATATATGCACATAAAACTCAAGAACACATGGTGCTCAGATGCTAAATTATATATATATATATATATATATATATATATATATATATATATATACATATATATATATATATATATATATATGTATATATATATATATATATACATATATATATATATATATATATATATATATATATATATATATGTATTTATATATATGTATATATATATGTATATATATATATATATATATATATATATATATATATATATATATATATATATATATATATATATCAAGTAAGCTTATAATTATTGCTTTTGAATACTTGTTTATATGAACCCAAATGGTTAATTTTAATTTCCTATAATTAATATCTGAATTACCTTCCCTCTTTCATACCAAAAAAATAAATATTCTTTTTGCAACTTTGTCCAAGGCCAAATTCATGACCAGAAAACAATCCAAGTTTCAAACACAACGAAAGTATATAAAAAGCAATAATTTTACAGAATTATCAAACCTCTCAAATCTATTAAAATTAACATTTCGCTTATACATAATAAATCAAACTCGACCAATCAAATTCGCAGTGAAAATTCACAGAAACAAGATAAATTGATACCCAAAATAGAGGTCCCACTAATTTCAAATTCACCAACCGTGCACACAATAAAAACCACCAATCACGATTAATTCATACAATAAATTTTAATGCCTCATATAATAAGACTGATAGAGAGAGAGAGAGAGAGAGAGAGAGAGAGAGAGAGAGAGAGGAGAGAGAGAGAGAGAGAGAGAGAGAGAGAGAGAGAGAGAGAATATATCATTACGATTATACAAATAGTGGAATATTATCACAACGGATAAGATAATAATAATAATAATAATAATAATAATTATAATAATAATAAGAATAATAATAATAATAATAATAATAAATAATAATAATAATAATAATAATAATAATAATAATAATAATAGATAATATATAGTAAATAGTAATAATGAATAATAATAAATCATAAATAGATAAAAATAAAAAATCATAAAAATACAAATAATTAAAACAAAAACAACAACAATAATAATAATAATAATAATAATAATAATAATAATAATAATAATAATAATAATAATAATAATAATAATAATAATTTAAAAAAAAAAAAAAAAATAATAATAATAATAATAATAATAATAATAATAATAATCTTCATTATCATCATCATCATCATCATCATCATCATCATCAGATATTTCTGAACTCTAACAAAGGTTAATGGAACCGTTCGTGGGCAAAGATATATCTCTGGTGTAAATTTCGTCAAAATACGTTAATTTGTTATGACGTTATTTTTAAAATGGGCTTAAAATGCCACTCCGGATCCTGAATCCGGGTGCAGATGATCTCCAAAATTCAATGATGTCATTCATGACCTAATATCTATTTGTGGTGAAATTTTCGTCAAAATCTGTCGAGTAGTTTTGACGTAATCCTGTTCACAGACTCAGACAAATAGATAAACAATCAAATAAAATAGAATCCGTATCCGGATACAGATCGTCTCTAAAACTCTTGGGGCCGTTAGAATCGTCTATTACCTAAGATGAAAATCTCGTCAAAATCCGTATGGTAGTTTTGACGTTATCTTTAAAATGGTGAGAAATGCAAATCTGGATCTAGAATCCGGATCCGGATCAAGATCATCTATCTGAGGTGAAAATTTCGTCAACATCCGTCAAGTAGTTTTGACGTAATCTTGTCCACAGACAGACAGACAAATGGTCAAAGACACAAACACAAATAAATAAAGCGACTAGATTGCATAACCTCCTTGGCGTACGTAATTACAATTATTGGCACTACCATTGTTATTCTTATTACTATTCAATGATATAATCAGTAGCATTTATTACTTTTTATTTTATTTACACACAAAAATTGCTTTCTTTTGTGTCTATGAATTGTGGAATCACCTTTGCGTTTTGCATAATAATTTAACCACTGAGCATTGTCACTGTTTCTTGCCTCTGCCATTCATGAACGACCTTTAAACCTTTAATGGCCACAAAACAAATGAACGAGGATTTTCTATACATTTTGACCTTAAATCCTATATAAGAAAAACTTATCTGACCTATTCATAAAATAGACATTGATGCTAAAATGATATGTATAATACCAAGTTGAATTGAAAGTCGGAAATGTCAAGACGAAAGTACCTAACCTGTTCAATAATATTAAAAGAAAAGAAAAATAATTTCAAACAAGATATTTCTTCTTCCCCACCATTGTCCTTACGTTAAAGGGTTGGTTGCCTGATGCGCTCTCTCCAATGCCTTTTATTAAAGGCATCTTCTTCCACCAAACTTCCTCTTTCCATATCATCCTTCACCTCATCTCGCCATCTATACCTGTGACTCCCTCTCGATATTCGTACTCTAACAGGCTCCTCCCACGCCCTCCTCACTCCCTCCCCACCATCTATCCTCAACACATGGCCGCACCATCTCAATCGTGACACTCTTATCACAACTGTAACTTTACTACGCCTGCCATTTTTCTTATATCATCATTTCTCAATCTTTCAAGCAGTGATAGTCACGATGCCTAAAAACTTTAAATCAATTGATCAATCAAGCAGTGATATTCAAACGAGCAACACTGACCCCCAAGACGCTAAAATAGCCGACAATCTGCACCTTAAAATACCCACTGACCTTGAAAAGCAATAAGAATATAACCTTGACTCTTGATATATTAAAAAAAAAATAAAGAGAAATGTCAAAAGAATGACCATCTTGTTGACAAGTCTCCCCCATAAGATTTATTTGAACTGAAATACCGGATACCTGTAAGTCATCTGTTTGTGCCAACAGCCAACGAGTTTATTCATAAGATTCCTCTCTGTTCTCCTTTCATTGATGGAACTTTTATACAAACATCCGTCTCACACAGAATCACAATCTTAAGGATTCGTTTTCTTTATTCTCGTCCAGTTATTTTCGCTTCTTTCAACTACTTTTCCGTCGTTATTTTCATCTGAGGGTGAAAGACCCCTTGATAATGGAAAAATATACGGTTATTTCACGCGTTATATTTAATAAGAGTTTGTAGAGCAGATGTTATGGAATGTAATAGTTAAACAGTTCGTGTCAAAGGTTTCGTTAGTGTGTGTGTGTGTGTGTGTATGTGTGTGTGCGTGTGACACTTATAATAATAAATCGTTTCCCATAACAGGAGTGGTTCAACAAAATAATATTAAATAATCACATTAACTTTTATAAGTTGTTTTGTGTATGAAGTGTGTGTGTATATCGTCATCTGTTCCTTTCCCCGCTTCATTTACAATCTATAGGGATCCATTCTGTTATTATTAATGTCCACCTCTTTTCTTTCATTCTTGTTATATGTCCTACCCATGTCAAGTTCTTATTCATATATATATATGTATATATATATATATATATATATATGAATTAATATATATATATATATATATATATATATATATATATATATATATAAATATGTATGTATATATGCATATATATATGCATATATACATGTATATTTATATATATATATATATATATATATATATATATATATATATATATATATGTATATATATATATATATATATATATATATATATATATGCATATATATATGCATATATACATATATATATATATATATATATATATATATATATATATATATATATATATATATATATATATATATATATATGTATATATATATATATATATATATATATATATATGTATATATATATATATATATATATATATATATATATATATATACATATATGTGTTTGTGTGTTTGTGTGTGTGTGTGTGTGTGTGTGTACAGTTCTTTATATAAACCGTCGGAACAAGCAAATTGTAATTCACCCATGTTGAATCTTTATCTTCCTAGACTTTCTCTTACTAGATAATCCTCTTCCAAATGTTTATACAGAAACAAAGGAAAAATAAAAAATAAAAGAATGTATAAAGCTTTATACCATATATAAAATAAAACGAAAAATTCATTCTTTGTTAAAACCTTATCTAACACTGAAAGAATAATTCATGGGAGATCTGGCTTACCAACTTTCACTTTTTCTTTCTCTGTGAACTTTAATTTTATTCATTTCTTTTTACTGTCATAAAGTGATGAAAAATTTTTCACTTATTCTACATGTACTGAAATTACTAAAAATTTTGTTCTTTCTCTTATAATCTCTTCAGTCTGAATACTAAAAGCATTATTGAATATACGTTACTTGCATAAATGCCGGATTACTCTCTCTCTCTCTCTCTCTCTCTCTCTCTCTCTCTCTCTCTCTCTCTCTCTCTCTCTCTCTCTCTCTCTTTCAATCATCATTTTTTAACTTCACTATTTATGGGATCAGTTCCCCTTCCCATTCTCAGGCATTTTTTTACATTGTCATTTTTATTCCCCTTTTTTATATTCTTCAATGAAGTCCACCTTTGTTGCTTTCCCTTTTCATTTTATCCCCTCAAAAAGATTTTTTTCACTTTGTTTGTTTGTTTTTTCACACAACGAAGCCATCAGTGACGTCATTTGTTTTCTCCCCGGGAAATGCTCGCTCAGGGGCTCACTCGATAATGCTCGCTCAGGGGCACACGAAAATCATCACATCTGGTGTTTCATTTGAAGAGAATTTCATGTGTATGAGAGACAGGAAAAATGACTCTTGAATACTGTTAAATGCATATACAAAAACAAACATATATATGCATATATATATATATATATATATATATATATATATATATATATATATATATATATATGTATATATATATATATATATATATATATATATATATATATATATATATATATGATAACTACAAATGCAGCCGTTTCTACTCCATTGCGTGATAAAGGCGTCAGCCATGAGATTATTCATGTCTGCGGTTTCGCCAGTTTTCCGTCACCACGCTGGCCAATGCGGATTGGTGATAGTGGGAGAATTTTGTCTTATAGCTCTCAACTAACGAACCTAGTTTGTGTGTCCCTGACTAGTATAGCTTTATTGATCATTTCACTAATTTAATGCATTTAAACTCATAAAGTGATAAATATATATATATATATATATATATATATATATATACATATATATATATATATATATATATATATATATATATATATATATATATATATATATATAAATACATACATACGCATATGTATGCATACATATAAGTGTATACACACACACACACACACACATATATATATATATATATATATATATATATATATATATATATATATATATATATAAATTTCTACCTCATACTTGGGATCGAACGCTAGCCCCTTCTATATATATATATATATATATATATATATATATATATATATATGTGTGTGTGTGTGTGTGTGTGTGTGTGTGTGAGCCTATATCTCCTTTGATTGACATTGTTAAATCCCACTGTTGGGATTATTTCGACTCACAGGCATAGGTTCCAGTTCTTGCCTAGCCAGAAATATTAATCATAAAAGAATTTCTGATGGCTATATATTCATAGGATTAGTAATTCTCGTCATTGATATTTTTATCTATTATACATAACGTGTGTTAGTAACAAGTGATTTCCATAAATAGCCATAATGAGGTATCATGATGGAGAAGGATTGATTTTAAGTCTATGAACAGATTCCTGAATTCGAAAGGTGTATATACAGCGGGTTGGAAGAACTAAGATATCTCTTGATGGCTCATTGGTACAGTCCACTACTGGAGATAATTTTAACTCAGGTATAGAGTCAAGTTCTTGCTCACCCTAAGCATTTATCATATATTATTAAAGAGCAAATGTCTGACTCTATATATATATATATATATATATATATATATATATATATATATATATATATATATATATATATATATATATATGTATATATATATATATATATATATATATATATATATATATATTTATATATAAATGAATATATGTGTATATATACATATATGTATAAATATATATATATGTATATATATCAGTTTCACCAGAGGACATACATCTCCTTCTCCCTCGTGTAGGGGAGAGGTGGTGGGAAGGGTTGAAACTGCGTGTGTGTGCATATCTAGCTAAGTATTTAGCCATGACTTTTGACGGGATGCGTACACTAGAATTTTAAATGAATATATATTCCCAAGCTCAAAATTCAATATAAAACTCCATTCGTGGTTGACATTTACATATATATAAAAATTTCTGTGTCTCTGTGTTTATTTGTCTGTATATGTCAAGTTATTTCCGTCTGTGAATCCATAATGCGTCCCCCTAGGCACTGAATCTCCAAAGATCCCTATTCTTTGAGCAAAACCTTCTCTATTTGCACACTGCATTATTAAGGAGAAGTCTCCCCTATTTATCGGCCCATATTTAACATTAAGCCACCATAAAGCATGCGACCCCTACTTTATCCTTTCGGTTTATCCACAGAGTTTATCATCTTTTATCATATGCTATTTTACCACTTTATCATTAATATCAATATTCATAATATCATAAAAGAAGATCAACAGGGAATAAAGTATGTGTCTAGTATTATTTTAGTCATTAATATTCATAATAATTATTACCGAATATTTAATGATTTTGCTTCATAAATACATGAAAAGACTTTAGACTTTGTAATTATTAGCTATACCAAATATCTCCCTTGAAAACATAAATTGGTTAATACTAAATAGATTTAATATGAGAGGAAAGTAAACATAGGCACGATAGAAATATGAAGGGGAATGATATATCCTACAAGTAACACACACACAAACATTTTATGTGTATATATATATATATATATATATATATATATATATATATATATATATATATATATATATATATATATATATATATATATATATATATATATATCTATTTAAATAAGCCATATATTTTTTTGATACATTAATGTCTGGATTCTCTTAACGACCTCGGGGTCAGAGCCCCAGGCGAAATCATACGAAGACAAGAGCTTGTGACAGGCCGGGAATCGAACCCTGGTCGGCAAGCTTGTATAGACAGTGACTAAACCACTTGGCCACGAAGAAAGATCGTGGCCAAGTGGTTTAGTCACTGTCTATACAAGCTTGCCGACCAGGGTTCGATTCCCGGCCGGTCACAAGCTATTACCTTTGTGTGATTTCGCCTTGGGCTCTGATCCCGAGGTCGTTATGAGAATCCAGACATTAATGTATCAAAATTATATATGGCTTATTTGAATATGAAAAACACGTCTAAATGTGCAAAATTTAACACACACACACACACACACACACACACACACACATATATATATATATATATATATATATATATATATATATATATATATATATATATATATATATATATACACACAAATATTTTCATACACACACGCACACACACACACACACACACACACATATATATATATATATATATATATATATATATATATATATATATATATATATATATATGTGTGTGTGTGTGTGTGTGTGTGTATACTTGTTTACTTGTTATGGGTTTAAATCCAACACTCCACTGAAGTCGAGTGAACTACTTCTCGGCCGGGTCCATATTAATAATCTAACGAAACATTTTCATTATAACTTATACAATTCTTTGATTGTAGCATCTTCCAAATCATATGATCTTATGAAAAGTAATGTCTTTAGTTTTTTCTTAAATTCAATTGCTCCCTTTAGGTCCTTCATTTCAGTTGGCAGTTTAACATAATGTCTAGGCGCACAGTAGCTAAAAGCCCTTTCACCAAATTTACTATTTGTTCTTGGTTCAGATAGCCTATGTTTGTCACTCTTGTGTCTTATGTTAACATTTGTTTCTAGTTCTAGTTTGTTCAGGCATTCTTTTAGATATTTTGGTTCATTTTGGTTCAGTATCTTAAACGTTAGTAAGAGTAGCTTGTATTCAATTCTCGCTTTTACCGGCAGCCAGAGTAATTTAATTAGTGCAGGGGTAACTCTTTCCCTATTGTGTAGTCCTTTTATTAATCTAGCAGCTTTGCTTAGTCTCTGAATTTTCTTCAGCTGATAATTTGGTAAGCCATAGAACAGTGAGTTGCAGTAATCAATTCTTGAAAATATGTGGTGATTAATGAGTATGGCCATAGATTTTTCATCTAAGTATTTACTAATAAATGCTATGTTTCTAATATGATAGTTACAATTTCTTACCATATTATTT
>NC_090749.1:62403126-62405626 GCF_036898095.1 Palaemon carinicauda
CACGCTGGTAAAATAATAATGAAGTAAATCCAGCATTTACACACGCAACTGCCTTAAGCTGCAGTCAAATTAAAATAAGCATTTACCCAAGACAATCACTACTGTCGTAACCTAACTAAAACAAACAAACAATCTCATTTATATCAACAGTCTTTCTCACAACAAACAATCAATACACTAACTACTTTCGCTCGCTAACACAATCTCTCTCTCTCTCTCTCTCTCTCTCTCTCTCTCTCTCTCTCTCTCTCTCTCTCTCTCTCTCTCTCTCTCTCTCTGGATTTGGTAAATAAAGAAAAAGAAAACAAAAATAAATCCTCCACAATATATATATATATATATATATATATATATATATATATATATATATATATATATATATATATATATATATATATATATTTATATATATATATATATATATATATATATATATATATATATATATATATATACATATATATACATATATATATATATATATATGTATATATATATATAAATATGTATATATATATATATATATATATATATATATATATATATATTATATCTATATATATGTGTGTGTGTATGTATATATGTATATATATGCATACATATATAAATATTTATATATATATATATATATATATATATATATATATATATATATATATATTCTTTTTGGATTTGTTCTTATTGAAAAAATATATTTCCTAAGAAAGTTTGTAAACAATTAGGTTATATATATTCTTTTTATTTAGTATATCTTGATATATCTCAGATATGATTGTTCGTGTAAAGTATATCTATTTCTTTTTGGTTTATATTCCTGTTGATTTAACTCGATATGTTATATAATTTTAATAGTTATTTGCTCATTTTACTTTGCTATATCTAAATTTGTTTTAATGAAATATTTAAGCTTATGAAAATATTAGTGTCTACTTGGTTATATTTTCCATGTCTAAATTTATTGCTGTCTTGTGTTCAATTTTAGTTGATACCTTTGGCTATATTATCATAATTTGTATCCTTTGCTGGTATTATATATAACAAAAAATTATTGTACTTTTCTGCTTAGGTTTTTGCTCACCTATTCCGGCTTGTTTAGTAACAACCACAGCATCTTCTAAGCTAATATATGATTAAATGGGTAAAAACATCGTGTAAACGTGAGGAAAAGTTATATTTTTTTGCGAGGAATTATAAATTTAACTGTTTCATACATTATAAAATAAGAAGCTTTTAAAGGTCTAAAAACCAGCTGTTCGTGCTCAAATATTTGCTCTACATATTTCAAACACAACGTGACCAATCATCATCGTAAAATGATATATATATATATATATATATATATATATATATATATATATATATATATATATATATATATATATATATATATATAGATAGATAGATAGATATAGATATAGACATATATATAGATATATATATATATATATATATATATATATATATATATATATATATATATATATATATATATATATAAATTTTTAATATTTCGAAGCTATCAACACCAACATACCCGAAGGGAGATGTTGCCTACCCTATCCCCACGCGCCTAGAAATATACCTGTGAAAATAAGATCTGTCAAGTTTATAAAGAAAAAACCCATTTAAGGATTTCAAGGCCCGTTTGAACCAACCCATCCCACTGTCATTCCCTTACCTTTCTGTAGCAGGTCCTATCCTTCTTCCGTAGCTGACCCCATCCCCTATCCCTTCCCCAGCTAGTCCATATATCCCTTACGATAGCTCCCGGAAACTATGTACTTGAGGCATCAACTTCACTCTCCATACATACTCCTGCATCCAGAGAGACAGACAGCATCACTCTCCCAGTCCCATTAAGGCGAGATAACTTATCTCGCTGTTCAGAATCCTCGCGAGGCATCCAGACCAGAGCCAAACTTTATCTCCTGACGGGAAGTCTGATGTTATCTGCCATTCCTTGATGAGCTAACTAATGTTAGGCCTGTACTGGTAGAAGTTAGGCCGAGGAATCCAATTCATTTGAGAGTAAATATCTTAGTCCTGTGCTCGTCCTGCCATAGGATAAGGGGGTCTGCCAATCTAGGCCCATTTCCATCAGCCTCACAGTCTCTCCATCAGTCTTAAAGCGAGGCGTTTTGACTAACGGAGATTAGAAAGAACTAAGGCGGTCCAGGAGATGGACGAGCTGTTAGAGATTGCTTACAGCGAGGTAGATTAGAATGGCAGGGGCCAGGGAAGACATTGATAAGGAACCACAAATAAACGATTATGACAGGATGATAGATGGTATCCCATGGATGGCTGTGAGTGTTATGCTTGTTAATGGACAAGGAAGTACGAGAATGGTGGGGTGGGATCCATTGTATACAAATGATGATAGAGAAGAATAAGAAGGGGATAGATGTTCAATGGATAGAACAAACGACTGGGAATAGTGGTGGCCTGGTGGTAGCGTCCTTGCCTGGTGATTACCAGACTGGGGTTCAAGTCCCGTTCA
>NC_090749.1:62418126-62430626 GCF_036898095.1 Palaemon carinicauda
TAGCGCCCCCCCCCCCCCTTTAAACCGGGCTTCAAGTGGTATTGTGATGTATGTAAATTTCGGGGTTACATTCTTTTGTATTATTTATTTTTCCCTCATTTGATATCGAAGTTTCCCATACTATTTTCTCTAAATCATCTTCATATGGTTACTGGAGCTCGAATCTTTCGCGTTTTCTTTCTATATTTCTTTCAAAATAAGAAATTATAGGTGAAATTCATATTTTTGCAAAAATTACTAATTATATTTCCCCTTTGTTTATTATATTTAGTCTAAATGTATTGGCTCTTTCTCTGAAATATAACATTGATGCAAAGGCATTGCTATATATTTGGTTTACTTTAATGTCGCCTATTTTCTTTTTTTCTGAGCTATCTTCGCTTTCCAAATCTTCTTTCCATTTTGTTCATTATCCTATTTTCTGGTTTGGGCGTTTAGTTCTGTCTTAATCATTCTTCCCATTTGACGCATATCTAGTTTTAATTCTTGTAAATACCTTGCTGCTTGTTAAAACCATCTCGTTTCTCTTTCTTGTAGGTCCAGGCTTTTCAATATATTTTTCCAATTCAGAGTAATTTTAGTATAATTCAATTTCCCATCTATCATCCTTGTGGATACAATCAGTCACACCATTCAATCTGTTTCTTTATTTCATTTCCTCATTGGGCTATTTACCCTGTCGAACCCTTTGGCCTTATAACATCATGCTTTTCCAATTAGGATTATAGCGTACAGAGTAATACTTATAATAGTATTAACATCTCAGCATTGTAACTTAAGCTGTTCAAATATCTTAATTTTTGTATGACAAGTGCAATTTGCAATTTGAAACTCCTATTCGAGGGGAAGAGCTAACGGTATGCAATACCGATACTGAACATTAATGTCCCCTATATAACAAAGAGCAAGTGTCTGGTATACTTTATATATACTTATGAATATGTGTGTTTATATATATACAGTACATATATATATATATATATATATATATATATATATATATATATATATATATATATATATATATATATATATATATATATATATATATATATATATATATATATATATATATATATATATATATATATATATAGTATATATATATATATATATATATATATATATATATATATATATATATATATATATATATAACGGATTTTCAGCGAAGCGAAAAATCTATTTTTGGGTGAGATGGCCATGTCGTCCTGATGGAAGTTCCTATAGGGTAGCTTCCTAGGGTATATTACAACTACGGCGATATTCCCAGAGAATTTACCTTAAGGTACCAGAATTCTAACTCCTGGAGCGAGTATCCCTCGTGAAAGGGATATCGCGACATATCAGAGGACGTATTCTAGACACGTCACATGGCAATCTACATCCTGAACAGAGATTTCGTCTCGTAGGAGGGGATTGGCGAGATACGAATTCGGGAAAGAAAAAGGGGAGCCGCTCCCAAGGCTTCCCTATCCCCCGATTCGTATGCGTGCCTGGCGCCAATCCTGGCGCCATCTGTATTCCTTGTAGCGTACACGAGGTGCTACAGATACTGTATGTAGGGAGGGGTCCTACAGCCCTTTCTTAGAAAGGCAAGGGCGGGTCCATCAGGACGACATGGCCATCTCACCCAAAAATAGATTTTTCGCTTCGCTCAAAATCCGTTTTTTGGGCTCAAGCCATGTCGTCCTGATGGAAGTGTACCAGAGCATTACTGTATCTGTGGATTCTCAGAACGTGCCGTACTCCCCGGAGGTAATTTTTTCCCGGTCGACTAGACCTAGAGACCTAAGATGTTACCGTTATACATCTTTTCAACTAACTATAAACTATGTTAGAGCTTCCTGCCCCCTACAGGGAAGAGTCCTACTAGACTCTGGAAAAGTCTCGAAGAGTACATATATCTATGTATGAATACCAGGCAAGCTAATATAGTGGTCTCGCCCTATATTAAGTAAAGCATAGTTTGTATAGAGCCACTGCGTCAATATATATTGACCAGTAATCCGCACAATACTTGTATTGGACAAAGGTTTATATCCGCATAGGAAGAAACTAATAAAACCGCCCTTGTCCCTTTATGGGACGGAGTCCTCCCATTAGGGGACTACATAAACCAATGCAACATAGCTTGCATAACAGAACAATTCTATCAGAATTATCCCAGATAAGATACATAGAATTAAATGCTCAATTATACCAATAAATTGACACAGGTGAAAGAGACGTAAGGTTCTCAAGAACAAGTTTATTGACAGACAATAAACAGACAGTTTAACAACAAATATATATATATATATATATATAAAAGAGGATAACCCAAAACTTTAAGCATAAGTATGATAGTAAACAGAACTTGTTTATCTGAAAGAAAAACCATTAAACACCACTTTAATAAGATACCGAGGTATCAAGTCATAAAAGTCTGTATTACAAATCAATCACATTAGCGTTAGAAACGCTCGGCACACATGTCTGTACTTATGCTAGGTTCACCTTTGAAAGAAGGAACAGTCTATGTAGGCACTTGGTGCCCTCATTTAGTTTGTAGTACAGTATGTACCTACACACTCACCCTGGACTTAATCGTCCCAATTAAGACTACTGTTCCTCGCAGAGTTAAACAGTAGGGTTAACTACACGACCCACTGCTACCACAGATCTCTTAAGTTCCTCTACTTGCTTCGCATAGTGACGAAAGAACACCCTGGAAGACTTCCAGCCCGTGTATGAACGGAGATGTTCAAAATCCATACAATTAAAGAAATTTAGGGATGAGGCAACTTTCCTCGGATCGTGACCTGCGGGTGTACTGTCAGGATCCGCTCTGCGAATAAAATATGTGATTCAGTTGATTCAGAGATAAATTTGAGCCTGATGTTTCTCCCCTGAATAGTTGACCACCCTTGAAGTCTGAAGTTCTACGAAGATAGACCTTTAGGCATTCTACTGGACATAGAGATGCATCTTCTTTCAGAGGGCAGATTCTCCAGGGACCCCA
Source organism: Palaemon carinicauda (assembly GCF_036898095.1). Taxonomy (NCBI): domain Eukaryota; kingdom Metazoa; phylum Arthropoda; class Malacostraca; order Decapoda; family Palaemonidae; genus Palaemon; species Palaemon carinicauda. The sequence goes on from NC_090749.1 coordinate 62,421,131, forward strand.
CCTGTTGGTGGGTAACTCATTCTTGGCGAGAAACGTAGGATCCGGAAACAGGTTCAGATCCCCCCCATCCAGGAACTGAACACGACCTGCCTCTCTCGAGAGGGCTACGATCTCACTAACCCTGGCCCCGGACGCGAGTGCAAATAGGAAAATAACTTTTTGCGTCAAATCCTTTAACGCACATTCTTCATTGCTCAACAGGGAGGCGAAATGAAGAACTTTGTCTAAAGACCATGAGATGGGCTTTGGAGGTGCTGAAGGTCTGAGCCTAGCGCAGGCTTTCGGAACTTTATTAAAGATCTCGTTACCTAGGTCGATCTGGAAGGCAAATAAAATGGGTCTCATCAAAGCAGATTTACACACTGAAATCGTGTTAGCTGCCAACCCTTGGCCATGGAGGTGAATGAAGAAAGATAAGCAGAAGTCTGTTGAGATCTCCTGCGGATTCTTTGCCTTTACAAAGGTCACCCATTTTCTCCAAGATGACTCATATTGCCTTCTAGTCGATTTGCACTTATATTCCTCTAGGAAGTCTATGCTGGCTTTCGAAATCCCGAAACGCTTTCTTACCGCAAGGGCGAGAAAATCATGAGCTGCAGGGTCCGGGTTTTCTGTAATGAAGCGCAGACAGTCGACTTCTGGACTCGCTGGGTCAAAACTGGATGTGGTAGCGGCACAAACTTCATCTGTAGTTCCAACGCCAAGGGGAACCACATACTGTTCGGCCACTTGTGGGCCACTATTGCCGCTACCCCCTTGAAGGATCTCAGTTTGTTGAGGACCCTCAACAGAAGGTTGTGAGGAGGGAACAGATAAATCCTGGACCATCTGTTCCAGTCGAGGGACATCGCGTCCACTGCTTCCGCTAAGGGGTCCTCGTACGGGGACACGTACAGGGGCAACTTCTTGTTGTCTTTCGTCGCAAAGAGGTCTATCTGCAGTTCTGGGACTTGATTCAGAATGAAGGAGAATGATCCTGCGTCTAAGGACCATTCCGACTCTATCGGTGTGAACCTGGATAGAGCGTCCGCTGTCACATTGCGGACTCCTTGAAGGTGAACTGCCGACAGGTACCACTTCTTCTTTTCCGCCAATCGGAAAATGGCTAACATCACCTGGTTGAGAGGTGGTGACCTCGACCCTTGTCGATTCAAGCATCTCACAACCACCTCGCTGTCCATCACCAATCTTATGTGGATCGAGTGACGCGGGGAGACTTTCTTTAAGGTAAGGAGCACTGCCATAGCTTCTAGAAAGTTTATATGAAAGGTCCTGAATAGCTTGGACCAAGTCCCCTGGACTTTTTTCCGATGAGAGTGACCTCCCCATCCCTCCTTTGAGGCGTCTGAGTGAATCGTCATCGACGGGGGAGGTGGCTGAAGAAGAACCGACTTCTTTAGATGTCTGGCTTGGGACCAAGGTCTGAGAAGAGTACGTAGCCGAGGCGGCACTGGTCTTCTCAGATCTCTTCGCGCGTTTGATGCATACCTTCTCCAAACTCCGGTTGCATCCTTTAGCTGTGCTCTTAGCACTGGGTCTGTCACTGAAGCAAACTGGAGAGAGCCTAGTACCCTCTCCTGTTCGTGTCTTGATATCCTTTCGGAATCTAGAAGTCTCTTGACAGAGCCCGCTATCTCCTTCCTTTTCTTCGTCGGGATGGAGAAACTGTGTGACAAAAGGTCCCAGTGGATTCCCAGCCACTGGAACTTTTGGGATGGAGAAAGTCGAGACTTTTTTCTGTTGATCTTGAAGCCTAGGTACTCCAGGAACTGGATCACCTGACTGGAAGCTTGCAAGCATTCGGTCTCGGATGCTGCCCACACCAGCCAGTCGTCCAGGTAGGCTACTACCTGAATTCCCTTTAGGCGTAATTGTTTGAGAGCTGCGCTCGCAAGCTTCGTGAAAATCCTTGGGGCTATGTTTAGCCCGAATGGCATGGCTCTGAAGGCGTATAGTCTCCGTTGTAGCCTGAACCCTAGGTAGGGGGAGAGTCGACGGCTGATTGGAATGTGCCAATAGGCGTCTGACAAGTCTATAGAGACTGAGTATGCCCTCTTGGGCAGTAAGGTCCTTATGTGTTGCAGTGTTAGCATCTTGAATTTGCAATTCACTATGAACTTGTTGAGTGGCGACAAGTCCAGAATGACTCTGAGCTTTTCCGAGTCTTTCTTGGGAACACAAAACAGCCTCCCTTGGAATTTGATGGACTTCACCTTTCGGATCACCTTTTTCTCCAACAGTTCTTGAACGTACTCTTCCAAAACGGGGGTGGAGTGTTGGAAAAACCGAAGGCACGGGGGTGGAGTGCTGTACCAGCTCCAGCCCAGTCCATTCTTGAGTAGGCTTTGGGCCCAGGGATCGAAGGTCCAGTGATCCCAAAATTTCGTCAGTCTCCCTCCTACCGGTATCGTTTCACTTGGACTGCCGTCCTGAGGTCTTGCCTCCCTGACCACGACCACCTCTGAATCCCCTGCCCCTTGAGGGGCGCCTAGACGAGCCTCTGGCTGCTCCTCTAGGTTTTGCACGAAAGGAAGAAGACTGTCCTTCGAACGTTGGGGTGAATGTGGTTGACTGACCTGGCACAGCCTGGGGTACCCACTGAAAAGTAGTCGGGGTTTGTGCCACCATCTGGGGCACTGGAGGCAATGGCAATTGCAGTTGCTGTTGCTGTCTAAAAGGCTTGGCTGGCCGAGACGGTAGCCTAGTCCTCATATTCTTCCTCTTTGGTTGAGGACCCTCATCCGGGGAAGACTTTCTTTTGATAGCCAGGCCCCACTTCTGGAGAAGGTTTCTATTCTCCACGGCGGCCTTATCAACAACTTCTTTGACCACATCGGTAGGGAAAAGGTCTTTTCCCCAAATTTTGGAGGAGATTAACTTCCTTGGCTCGTGTCTCACCGTAGCCCCGGTGAACACGAACTCCCTGCAAGCTCTCCTTGCCTTGACGAAGCCATAAAGGTCCTTCGTCACTGGGGCTAGGTGAGACTTAGCCACTACCATGAACATTTCATGGACCTTGGGGTCACTTGCCATCGTCTCAAGAGTAGTCTGATGAGACATTGAGGCAGCCAGTCTTTCCTTTGTCTCGAACTCTCTTCGTAAAAGAGAGTCGGACAGCTTGGGGAGGTCCTCGCCGAATTGCCGTCCGGCAATATCAGCCTCCAACTTTCCCACTGAGAATGTCAGATGGACATCCTTCCAGTCTTTGTGGTCCATAGGCAGGGCCAGCGACAAGGGTTTACACTCCTCCAGGGAGGGGCAAGGCTTGCCGGCCTCGACTGCCTTTAGGACAGACGCAAACCCTTTCTGTAGAAAGGGGAAGGCTCTAGCAGGAGAGGACACAAAAGAAGGGAGCTTCTTGCTCAATGCAGCTACCTTCGAGTTAGAGAAGCCCCTCTCTTTCATCGAGGATGAAAGTAGGGCTTGAGCCTTAGCGTGGTCCATAATTATGACCTCCTTCGGCTCTGTCTACTCCCTTGAAGCTGGTTCTTTTCTCAGCCGGACATAGCAGTCCGGATATGATGCCTTGCTGGGCCAGAATTCCACCTCCTCTAGGGGAACTGAACCCAGCTTATCCGAGATGACGATCTTTCCAGTCGTCATCGGCATGTGCTCAGCATACCTCCATGGGTTAGCATCTGAGCATACGGGAAGGTCTTTCACATTGAGCCTTTTCAGGGGCCCACGTGATTCTGCCAGGGACTGCATACGCAGTTCCATAGCAGCCGCCTTCTCCTGATTCTCCTTCTGCATTTGTTGGATCATTCCAACAATCGAAGAGAGGGCCTGTCCCAGTTCTACTGGGAGACCGGCCGATGTTGAGGGGATAGGCTCCGGAATCTGAACCGGAATAGCCGACACCTCGTCGACCTCATCCTCTACGACATCCGGGGTTTGAACTTCATCCTGACCCTCTGCCAGGAGGTCTTGTTCCAAACGTTCGTCCAGGTCAGACATCCTGTCATCTAACTGGATGTCTTGCATCGCGACTGCGACTTCCACGTCCACCTGGACTTGATCTTGAGGGATCTCCTCTTGAGGCTGGGGAATCACTGCATCAGCTGATGCCTGGGGAAAAAGATACGCCCTCATCTTCTCACTTGGAAGATAAGGGCCAGAAGCTTTTTCCTTGCTATATCCCTTGATTCCGCTGTTCTAGGGGAATCAAAAGCCTCAGTAATCAGGTTAGTGCATACAGTACATACCTGAGGGTCCCAATACTGGAGATCATCCTTGGAGACAGCGCATGCTGCGTGTCTCCTACAACACTCATGTCCGCAGAGGTTCTTGCTGCTGACGTTGCAGAAAACACTTCCGCACTTCGGAGGGTCCTCCTGTAAAGAGAAGAAATTTCCATGAGTATCAAGTGAACTATGTATCACTGGATATGCATAGTATAGCATAACAATTCATAAAGGAAAGACACACACTTGTGTTTCCCTCACAACCCATTGTTGCAGCCTTCCAGATAATAAAATCAAAATGGTTTATCTCTTCTAGAGTAACCAATGCAAGGTTTCCAGAGGAAACAGGTGGAGCTCACACCTAAGCAATGATTTTAAAATCCTGAATAATAGACAGGGAAGAACTCAGCTTCCTATCTGAGGGCAACAGCAAAGGGATGTGCAAGAAAACACAATAGTGTTAGAAGACACAGTGCTGTACCAAAACCCTTACTATAGTTTTCTTCTTACTGTATATGCTATACAGAAGAATACTAGTACAGTATAGAGGGATGTGTGCCGGCCTGTCTTTGCCGGCCGGCACACACCACAACTAGCTTTAAAGTATACTACTTAACAGCTATAGGGCGGCAGCACTCTGGTTCAAATGCCTGTGCCGGTCGGCAGCAACTGCCGGCCGGTAACAGCCAGTGTTGGCCGGCAATGGCTGCCGGCCAGCAACTACACAAGGTAGTACCCAGCTGCCGGCCACACTCTTGGTGACCGGCAGACAAGGGCTGACATAAGCCGGCCGGCAAAGGTACAAGACCGATGCCAGCCGGCAGCAAAAGAACCAGAGGACTACACCTGCCCGGCTGCCGGCCTATGAGGCCGGCAGCCGGGACAGGTACACCACTAGAAGAAAAATAGAATGGATGCCGGGATAAGAGTGTACACAACCTCCAAGCCCGGCAACCGAAAGAGTGCATATAAGGAAGGGGAGAAACTAATTCATGCTTCCTTGACCAATGCCGTCCGGCTCTGCCGGCAGGCATGGATGAGGGACCAAGAGAGGTCCAGGCAGCACTCGAAAACATAAGACCCTTGCCGGCCAGCAGCTCTGCCGGCCGGCAAGGGGCTGAGTCAATTCCACATCCTAACCTATACTAGGTCCAGAAGTAGAACGACGTACAGTACAGTAAGACCCCTGCCGGCCACCTCTGCCGGCCGGCAAGGGGCTGAGTCAATTCCACATCCTAACCTATGCTAGGTCCAGATGTAGAACGACGTACAGTACAGTAATGGCTCGGCCATTACGAAGAAAGAGGGGGAAGGGACAAGAGGGTCCTGCCAACCTTGCTTTAGTGACAGATCACCCGCAGCCAAGAAACTTATCTTAGCCTAAGGGAGATCTAAGGGGAAAGGCCAGCAATACTTGCCAGCTTCCAGAGCACCAAAGCAAGGAAGGCGTTGCTACTCCCAAGGGAAGAACTTATCCTCCCCCGAGAACAGCAACAAGGACTAGTCTGGTAGATCACAAAAGAAGGAATCATATCCACAGAAACCTTCGGTAGTGACCTAAGGGAGCTAAGCTCCCTTTGTATGTGTTAGGTCAGCGAGGGGGACTCAGCCCCAAGCCAGACAACACAGACTCAGACTAAAAACTCTGTTGTTCTGTCCCTCTTGAACCATAACTACAGGAACAGGAAGGTACAGTAACACCCTAGTATAGTTTTATCGAAAATAAATTCGGAAAAAAACCACTTAGGGATAAGCCCAAGGCTTAAACAGAGGGAAAGGGATTGCATACCTTCTCCGAAGAAAAGAAAGCAACCGGGGAGTATGATAAAGTATACTAAGGCTCCATAAGCAACTAGCCTAGGCACCAAGAGAATCGATTACCTAATTCACCGAAACTCACTCGTATACTATCTTGGAAATATTCCACACAGTCTAAAATGTATAAAATATAGCCTAAAGCTTCAATAAAATTTTAATTACACTCGGAAAAACCATAATCATGCATGAAGTACTAGGACCAAACGACTAGGCTACATGGCCTAGTGTAGGCCAGAATGGCGAATACTTCGCCAAATAATACTAAGCACGAAAGGAAATCCTATGTAATGCTAAATAGCTAAAATTTATTAAAGCAAAACAACCAGGAATGTCGCTCTGACTAACTAATTTATACCTAGCGAGCGACAGCGTCCAAGACGCCTCTGGTAGGCTACGGCTCTTGTATCAAAGATTAATCCTATTAATCACTCAAAATTTTACCAAGAGCCTACATTTATACATAAAAAACACTATACTCAACTTATCAGAGGCCGACGAAGACGGAGAAGCCATGAAAAGTCGAATAAATCCCAGATTTGCGAGAAAAACAGGAAAAAACACCGAGTTGTTAAGCTACGCAAAAAGGAATACAGATGGCGCCAGGATTGGTGCCAGGCACGCATACGAATCGGGGGATAGGGAAGCCTTGGGAGCGGCTCCCCTTTTTCTTTCCCGAATTCGTATCTCGCCAATCACCTCCTACGAGACGAAATCTCTGTCCAGGATGTAGATTGCCATGTGACGTGTCTAGAATACGTCCTCTGATATGTCGCGATATCCCTTTCACGAGGGATACTCGCTCCAGGAGTTAGAATTCTGGTACCTTAAGGTAAATTCTCTGGGAATATCGCCGTAGTTGTAATATACCCTAGGAAGCTACCCTATAGGAACTTCCATCAGGACGACATGGCTTGAGCCCAAAAATATATATACATACATATATATGCATATATATACATACTTATATATATATATATATATATATATATATATATATATATATATATATATATATATATATAATTTTTTCTTTCTAGTCACGCTGAGCAGCATCGCCAGACATAACTACTCGTTCTTTCCTCGTTCCTTGGAGGGGGACAAAGAATATTCATACCCTGGTGAGGGGAGCTACCCCTAGAGGTACTCACGGAAAATTACAACTGCCGTGTTGTAATTCGGGAAAGGGGAGGGGATGAGAGGTGTTGAATCTTTGTGTGCATATCTATCTATCTATCTATCTATAAATATTATTCTTTAAGTATTAAGAATAGACTGTTTCAAACAACTTCATTATTATCTTCATGAATTTTTTTTTTTTTTTTTAAAAGGTATTGATAAAAATACTTTATTTCATCTCTTGCCTTCAACTTTTGCGCATGAAATAAAAATCCAATTCCCACATGCATTCCAATTCCCGATGACACCTTTCCCGCCCCGTTGTTCTCAAAAGTTCAGGAGTAAAATCCTGGTTTCTGAAATGGGCGGAGAGGAAGTTGGCCATTACAAGGGTGGCCCAAGGGAATGGAACTGACCTGAGTTGGAATAAGTTCTATGAGGAAGAGTTGTTTCGCTTGGAAAGGCTATTTTTTATAGGTATATTTACGCGTATATATGTATAGCATGTATATACATGTATATATATACGTATAGTGTATAATTTTATATATATATATATATATATATATATATGTATATATATATATATATATATATATATATATATATATATATATATATATATATATATATATATATATTTTACATTATTGTACGTGACCCATAAAATATTACAACTAAATATTTAGATAGATATGCACTCACTAGGGTATGAATACACCCACTCCCCCTACTAGAGGGCCAGGGAGATCTGAGCGTGACCGGAATATATATATATATATATATATATATATATATATATATATATATATATATATATATATATATATATATATATATATATATATATATATATATTTAAATATACATATATATATATATATATATATATATATATATATATATATATATATATATATATATATATATATATATGCATATATATATATTTATGTATATATGTATATATATATATATATATATATATATATATATATATAAAAATATATATATATATATATATATATATATATATATATATATATATATATATATATAATTTATATATATATATATATATAATTTATATATATACATATATATATATATATATATACATATATATATATATATATATATATATATATATATATATATATATATATATATACATCCATATATACACACGCACACATTAGGTCTTAATTAATCATGGAGATGTAGTATGGATGATGAACCCAAGTATAAATTTTTTAATATTAATTTGATTATAAAGATAAACAATAAAATTCCTAAATCAAAAGCCAGTCAACAGACGAATGAAGAAACACAAATATATAAAATATAAAAAAAAGAATTAATAATTGAAATATCTATCAGGACAATCATATATATATGGATTAAAGATTTTTCATGATATAATATTCATCCCCTCTAACATTATCCAACGATTTATGGATCGTCAGCTTTTATTTCTGGGATTTTGAAGGTTTATAAGATGTTCCATCCGTTTTCCTCTTCATCAGTTCCAGTTTGGATAATGACGGTCTTGGGAGACACTGAAGCTGTAGGGTTACGCATGCGTGTATAACTTATTTACTTATTCATGTATTATATATGCATGTTTGTATATATGTTAATACTAGTGTATGTGACCCGTCAAGGATGATGGCTAAATATTTAGATGGATATGCACACATATGTACACACATTCAACTATATCCACCCCTTCCTTACCTAACTATCTCCCCCTTACCCGAGGGATGGAAAGAGACCGAGTAGGTGTACGTCTGGCAAGGAATCCATGCGTGACCTAAAAGAAATATATATATATATATATATATATATATATATATATATATATATATATATATATATATATATATGTGTGTGTGTGTGTGTGTGTATGTATGTATATGTAATTTATGTTATATGCACTATGTGTATATGTAGTTTCTTATTATTATTATTATTATGATTTTTTATTTGTATGTATATATATATATATATATATATATATATATATATATATATATTATATATATATATATATATATATATATATATATATATATATATATATATATATATATATATTATGTTATATTTCTTGACTGAACTTGTTAAGTTATTTCTTGAGTTAGGGTGAACTTGTTATGAACTGATAATTTATTATTGATTGTTTCGTAGTTATTCAAGGAAGGTCAGATGTCAAATATTGTTTTTTTTTTTTTCTAGTAATGAATCAGTTTTATACGTTTAATGAATGTTATTTAAAACAACAAAGATAAGTAATAATAATGATAGTAATACAACAATTCAGAATGTATATTATTATGATCTATATATTAATACGATAGTGTGTGTGTAATTTTCTT
>NC_090749.1:62455044-62470044 GCF_036898095.1 Palaemon carinicauda
AGTTCAAATCCACACCAATGTGTTAAGTTCTTCTTAATGTATAGTTTATATATGACAGACTAATTTTACTACTATTACTACTACTGCTACTACTACTACTAATTATTATTATTATTACTATTATTATTATCATTATTATTATTATCATTATTATTATTATTATTATTATTATTATTATTATTATTATTATATGTACATAGAATGAGAAAAGAAAAGAAAAGAATGAAATACAAATGGTTTGAGAGAATTTATGAAGAATATAAATTATTCCTAAAATAGAGGCGAACGATGTAATATGCGTAGGTGGTTCCAACACTGCACTGATGGGATTTCTTTTCAAGTTGATAAAAAACAGCTGATATTATGGAAGGATTTTCGAAAGGGAATCTTTTCCATGATCAATACCTTGACCTTTCTGGGAGGAACCACACCTTGCGAAGGCAAACACTTTTATGATGATGATAATTATTATCAGTTTTTTATTATAATTTTCCATGTCTTGATATTAATTTTTTGCTGACACATATATCGATAATTACAATTAAATCGTGTTGAAAACATCCCTGCCTGGCAATCTGCTGAAGTGGGGTTCGAGACCCTCTCATTAGTTTCTTCTTTTTTGCAACCTCACTATCCTTGTAAGCTAAGGATTTTGACTTTAGTGAAGGGTATTGTTCCACCTGACGAGTCATCAGCAGCCATTGCCTGGCCTTCCCTGGTCCTAGGTATGCAGTTGATTCTAATAGTCTTGCTTTTTAGAAGTTTCATTCCAGCTGTGACCAAGATGTGGAATGATCTTCATAATCAGGAAATTAATCGGCGGAACTTAAAAGGTTCAAACTTACAGAGAACGTTTTTATGTTGAACAGGCTGACTTAAATCTTTTTTGTATTTGATATACAAAATATCTAAATTTATTTTAATTGTTACTGTTCTTAGAATATTTTAGTTTTAATTGTTCATTACTTCTCGTATAGTTTATTCCCTTATTTTCTTTCCTCACTGGGATATTTTTCCCTCTTTGGAGGCCTTGGGCTTATAGCATCCTGCTTTTCCAACTAATGTTGTATCTTACCTCGTAATAATATTTGGTCAGTCTCTAGGGCATTGTTACTATACCCTACCTCTGCCATTCATGTGTAACCTTTGTCCATTGATAATAGATAAATAATTCATTGCTAATATCCACTCATGAGTAGCCGTTAAACCAGCTTGTCCATTGATAGTAAATAAATAATTCATAGCTAATATCCATTCATGAGTATCCTTTAAACCAGCTTGTCCATTGATAGTAAATAAATAATTCATAGCTAATATCCATTCAAGAGTATCCTTTAAACCAGCTTGTCCATTGATAGTAAATAAATAATTCATAGATAATATCCATTCATGAGTAACATTTAAACCAGTTTGTCCATTGATAGTAAATAAACAATTCTTTGATAATATCCACACTTGAAAATCATAATTCCATCACAGAATTATGCGTTCATTTTAGACTGTAATATCTTGCTTGTAGTGTCTCCCTGTTTTATCTCCCCTTTTTATCGGTCACTAAACTTGCATTAGAAACCAACCAGCCTGACATCACCCATGTTAATGGGGTCATAGCAGAGACTTTATGCCAATGGTGATGTGTTTTGTTATGGCTCTCTTGAGAGAGAGAGAGAGAGAGAGAGAGAGAGAGAGAGAGAGAGATGGCTGTCAAAAGGTTCTCTCTCTCTCTCTCTCTCTCTCTCTCTCTCTCTCTCTCTCTCTCTCTCTCTCTCTCTCTCTCTCTCTCATACATATACACATACACAAACACACACACACACACACACACACACACACACACATATATATATATATATATATATATACAGTATTTTGATATATTTTAGGTGTTAAGAGAGAGATTACTCTCTCTCTCTCTCTCTCTCTCTCTCTCTCTCTCTCTCTCTCTCTCTCTCTCTCTCTCTCTCTCTCTCTCTCTCTCTATTATAATCCTTCTGTATAGGTGTCAGGAGAGATTACTGTAGTAAGATCTCTCTCTCTCTCTCTCTCTCTCTCTCTCTCTCTCTCTCTCTCTCTCTCTCTCTCTCTCTCTCTCTCTCTCTCTCTTATAATCTTTATTTATACGCGTCAGGAGAGATAATGTAGCCCATTCAGTGTTTATTATCGTTATTATTTTATTAGTAGTATCATAAAGGTTAATATGAACATAATGTTGTGATTTTCGTTATCGGTTTCGAGAGAGATTATAAGTTTCTCGTATTCTTTAGATTTTATTATAGGGTTCAAAGAGGATAATACGTATTTCATGTTGTAATTTCTGTTATTTTCTTGAAACATAATTATTATTATGATTATTATTATTATCATTATTATTATTAATATCATATAAGCCACTATACTAGTTGGAAAAGCATGATATTAGAGTATAAGCCGAAACGCCCAAACAGGCAAAATAGCCTAGTGAGGAAAGGAAATAAGTAAGCATATTGAATAGTCTGCCCTCAAGTAAAAGAACTCTAATTCAAAACAGTGGATTTTTTGCTATCCGTTTTCACCCTTTCACTACGGAGAACGACTTTACTCCACACCGCATAAGAAATTTTAAGCTTAGCGCCTTTTGTTAACGATTCATCTGGCTTCTACATGCTGCCATCTGGTGCCGATTTTATGAACTACCCACTCTCTGAAACTCTCATCATTCTTCTCCCACTCACTCGATGATTTTGGTAATATTTTGTTATTTTTACGTCATATCAACATCAAATAATGATATATATGCATGTGTTTTTTTTCAATGCAAATCAATATTATCCATAGAGTTATAGTAATATTTTTTCCAAAGTTCGTTTACCGTAAGTAAAAGTTTATTTACATTAGAGCTGAACAGTTGCCATGACAACTAAACAAATAAAAACGTATTTCCTAGTATTGGATGTTCAAAAATGTGACATCAATATAGAAATTTACTCAATAAAATGAATAATAGTCAAATAAGAAACACATTCACGAGAAAAGAAGTTTCGTGTCCTGAATCGAAATCTTTGTTTACATTCCTCAGCTGACGTTCAGTCTGTTAGTTGCCTATCGGTCCGTCATTTTTTAATTCCATAATTTAGGGATACAAGTTGTTGATAAAGATATAATTTGTTAATAAATGCTTGTTTCACAGTATCATAAATTTTATATATAATTTTAAATCATGGTATTATTATTATACTATTAGCAAAACATTCAATATTACTCTGCTTTTATCAGTCAGCTGACTTTGTCCTTTTAATTTTTCCCTTTAACTCAGGGTTGAAGAATATTTTTTTTTCTTTTCTTTCATATGTGTGATATGGCCTCTACTTCTTGCCAAGTAACAGTAGGTACATATAAAGTGAAATTTTATTAAAAATAAAGTGACAGAAATAGACAAGCCATGTGTTCATGTGGAATACAATAAGTATATGAGGGAAGTTGATAAGTTTGATCAACTATGTTCAACATATGCTTACAAAAGAAAGAGTCAGAAATGGTACAAACCAATTTGGCATTTTATCATTGAAGCAGAATTAGTACACTCAAACATATACAACAACATTCAGAATCCCACTGCTAAGTTGGATAAGAAAAGATTAAGGGAAAAAAATATTAACACTATGTTAGAAGGGTATAAGCGGAGCAAAACTCAAAGAAAGGGTAGATTTTCAAATGCAATGGAATCTAGATCAACTGGAAGGCATTTTCCAGCTCAATATATTGACAAAAACCCCAAACCCCAATGTATTGTATGTGCTATCAGGCTTGATGAAAGGTAAAGGCGATTGTAAAAGAAAGCAAATAACTTATTTTTGTGATCAAATTGTTGAAAAGCCCCTCTTTATATCATTCCATGTTTTGAGACATATAATACCTATAACGTGTACAAAAAGCGTTACCAATGTTTAAAGTAAATGTGTGAGTCACTGATAAATTGGGTGAGGGATTATTAGTGGAATTGATAAAATCATCTTTGCAAAGGAATTTTTGTAATTTTTCTTAATTTTTACCCTTTTATCGAAGAATTTAAGGCATAAAGAGATAAACTAAGGTGAAAATATTGTCAAAACCTGAAAAAAAGAGAGGTAATAAAACACAAAAAACTTAGTTTCATTAAATTTTGAGCATTTTGAATTTTTTAGTGAAAATGTTTGTTTAACTGTGAATTCCGTTATTAGTTTTCTATATTATTTCAATAATGGAAACATATTTTCATGTTATTTCAGCTATCAGTCTCTATATAGAATAATATATATATCGCTTTGTGAGTTTTTATCCATTCCTATAGAGATAATATATTTCTGGCATTGTGAATTTTCCTATTGTTTTCGTTAGAGAATAATATACTTTTCGTTTTGTGAGCTTTTATCAGTTTGTATAGAGATAATATATTTCTGGGGTTGTGAATTTTCCTATTAGTTTCGTTAAAGAATAATATACTTTTCGTTTCATGAGCTTTTATCAGTTTGTATAGAGATAATATATTTCTGGCATTGTGAATTTTCCTATTAGTTTCGTCAGAGAATGATATACTTTTCGTTTCGTGAGCTTTTATCAGTTTGTATAGAGATAATATATTTCTGGCGTTGTGAATTTTCCTATTAGTTTCGATAGAGAATAATATACTTTTCGTTTCATGAGCTTTTATCAGTTTGTATAGAGATAATATATTTCTGGCGTTGTGAATTTTCCTATTAGTTTCGTCAGAGAATGATATACTTTTCGTTTCATGAGCTTTTATCAGTTTGTATAGATATAATATATTTCTGGCGTTATGAATTTTCCTATTAGTTTCGTTAGAGAATAATATACTTTTCGTTTCGTGAGCTTTTATCAGTTTGTATAGAGATAATATATTTCTGGCGTTGTGAATTTTCCTATTAGTTTCGTAAGAGAATGATATACTTTTCGTTTAGTGAGCTTTTATCAGTTTGTGTAGAGATAATCTATTTCTGGCGTAGTGAATTTTCCTATTAGTTTCGTTAGAGAATAATATACTTTTTGTTTCGTGAGCTTTTATCAGTTTATATAAAGATAATATATTTCTGGCGTTGTGAATTTTCCTATTAGTTTCGTTAGAGAATAATATACTTTCCGTTTCGTGAGCTTTTATCAGTTTGTATTAGATAATATATTTCTGGCGTTGTGAATTTTCCTATTAGTTTCGTTAGAGAATAATATACTTTTCGTTTCGTGAGCTTTTATCAGTTTGTATAGAGATAATATATTTCTGGCGTCGTGAATTTTCCTATTAGTTTCGTAAGAGAATAATATACTTTTCGTTTCGTGAATTTGTATCAGTTTGTAGAGAGATAATATATTTCTGGCGTTGTGAATTTTCCTATTAGTTTCGTTAGAAAATAATATACTTTTTGTTTCGTGAGCTTTTATCAGTATGTATAGAGATAATTTATTTCTGGCGTTGTGAATTTTCCTATTAGTTTCGTTAGAAAATAATATACTTTTCGTTTCGTGAGCTTTTATCAGTTTGTATAGAGATAATATATTTCTGGCGTTGTGAATTTTCCTATTAGTTTCGTTAGAGTATGATATACTTTTCGTTTCGTGAGCTTTTATCAGTTTGTATAGAGATAATATATTTCTGGCGTTGTGAATTTTCCTATTAGTTTCGTTAGAGAATAATATACTTTTCGTTTCGTGAGCATCTATCAGTTTGTTTAGAGATAATATATTTCTGGCGTTGTGAAATTTCCTATTAGTTTCGTTAGTGAATAATAAACTTTTCGTTTCGTGAGGTTGTATCAGTTTGTATAGAGATAATATATTTCTGGCGTTGTGAATTTTCCTATTAGTTTCGTTAGAAAATAATATACTTTTCGTTTCATGAGCTTTTATCAGTATGTATAGAGATAATATATTTCTGGCGTTTTGAATTTTCCTATTAGTATCGTTAGAGAATAATATACTTTTCATTTCATGAGCTTTTATCAGTTTGTATAGAGATAATATATTTCTGGCGTTGTGAATTTTCCTATTAGTTCCGTTAGAGAATGATATACTTTTCGTTTCGTGAGCTTTTATCAGTTTGTATAGAGATAATATATTTCTGGCGTTGTGAATTTTCCTATTAGTTTCGTTAGAGAATAATATACTTTTCGTTTCGTGAGCTTGTATCAGTTTGTATAGAGATAATATATTGTGAATTTTCCTATTAGTTTCGTTAGAGAATAATATACTTTTCGTTTCGTGAGCTTTTATCAGTTTGTATAGAGATAATATATCTCTGGCGTTGTGAATTTTCCTATTAGTTTTGTTAGAGAATAATATACTTTTCGTTTCGTGAGTTTGTATCAGTTTGTATAGATATAATATATCTCTGGTGTTGTGAATTTTCCTATTAGTTTCGTTAGAGAATAATATACTTTTCGTTTCGTGAGCTTTTATCAGTTTGTATAGAGATAATATATCTCTGGCGTTGTGAATTTTCCTATTAGTCTCGTTAGAGAATAATATACCTTTCGTTTCGTGAGCTTTTATCAGTTTGTATAGAGATAATATATTTCTGGCGTTGTGAATTTTCCTATTAGTTTCGTTAGAGAATAATATACTTTTCGTTTCGTGAGCTTGTATCAGTTTGTATAGAGATAATATATTGTGAATTTTCCTATTAGTTTCGTAAGAGAATAATATACTTTTCGTTTCGTGAGCTTTTATCAGTTTGTATAGAGATAATATATTTCTGGCGTTTTGAATTTTCCTATTAGTATCGTTAGAGAATAATATACTTTTCATTTCATGAGTTTGTATCAGTTTGTATAGAGATAATATATTTCTGGCGTTGTGAATTTTCCTATTAGTTTCGTTAGAGAATAATATACTTTTCGTTTCGTGAGCTTTTATCAGTTTGTATAGAGATAATGTATTTCTGGCGTTGTGAATTTTCCTATTAGTTTCGTTAGAAAATAATATACTTTTCGTTTCGTGAGCTTCTATCAGTTTGTATAGAGATAATGTATTTCTGGCGTTGTGAATTTTCCTATTAGTTTTGTTAGAGAATAATATACTTTTCGTTTCGTGAGATTTTATCAGTTTGTATAGAGATAATATATTTCTGGCATTGTGAATTTTCCTATTAGTATCGTTAGGGAATGATATACTTTTCGTTTCGTGAGCTTGTATCAGTTTGTATAGAGATAATATATTTCTGGAGTTGTGAATTTTCCTATTAGTTTCGATAGAGAATAATATACTTTTCGTTTCGTGAGCTTTTATCAGTTTGTATAGAGATAATATATTTCTGGCGTTGTGAATTTTCCTATTAGTTTTGTTAGAGAATAATATACTTTTCGTTTCGTGAGCATCTATCAGTTTTTATAGAAATAATATATTTCTGGCATTGTGAATTTTCCTATTAGTTTCGTTAGAGAATAATAAACTTTTTGTTTCGTGAGGTTGTATCAGTTTGTATAGAGATAATATATTTCTGGGGTAGTGAATTTTCCTATTAGTTTCGTTAGAAAATAATATACTTTTCGTTTCATGAGCTTTTATCAGTATGTATAGAGATAATATATTTCTGGCGTTGTGAATTTTCCTATTAGTATCGTTAGAAAATAATATACTTTTCATTTCATGAGCTTTTATCAGTTTGTATAGAGATAATATATTTCTGGCGTCGTGAATTTTCCTATTAGTTCCGTTAGAGAATGATATACTTTTCGTTTCGTGAGCTTTTATCAGTTTGTATAGAGATAATATATTTCTGGCGTTGTGAATTTTCCTATTAGTTTCGTTAGAAAATAATATACTTTTCGTTTCGTGAGCTTGTATCAGTTTGTATAGAGATGATATATTGTGAATTTTCCAATTAGTTTCGTTAGAGAATAATATACTTTTCGTTTCGTGAGCTTTTATCAGTTTGTATAGAGATAATATATCTCTGGCGTTGTGAATTTTCCTATTAGTTTTGTTAGAGAATAATATACTTTTCGTTTCGTGAGTTTGTATCAGTTTGTATAGAAATAATATATTTCTGGTGTTGTGAATTTTCCTATTAGTTTCGTTAGAGAATAATATACTTTTCGTTTCGTGAGCTTTTATCAGTTTGTGTAGAGATAATATATCTCTGGCGTTGTGAATTTTCCTATTAGTTTCGTTAGAGAATAATATACTTTTCGTTTCGTGAGCTTTTATCAGTTTGTATAGAGATAATATATTTCTGGCGTTGTGAATTTTCCTATTAGTTTCGTTAGAGAATAATATACTTTTCGTTTCGTGAGCTTGTATCAGTTTGTATAGAGATAATATATTGTGAATTTTCCTATTAGTTTCGTTAGAGAATAATATACTTTTCGTTTCGTGAGCTTTTATCAGTTTGTATAGAGATAATATATTTCTGGCGTTGTGAATTTTCCTATTATTTTCGTTAGAGAATAATATACTTTTCGTTTCGTGAGTTTGTATCAGTTTGTATAGAGATAATATATTTCTGGCGTTGTGAATTTTCCTATTAGTTTCGTTAGAGAATAATATACTTTTCGTTTCGTGAGCTTTTATCAGTTTGTATAGAGAGAATATATTTCTGGCGTTGTGAATTTTCTTATTAGTTTCGTTAGAAAATAATATACTTTTTGTTTCGTGAGCTTTTATCAGTTTGTATAGAGATAATGTATTTCTGGCGTTGTGAATTTTCCTATTAGTTTTGTTAGAGAATAATATATTTTTCGTTTCGTGAGATTTTATCAGTTTGTATAGAGATAATATATTTCTGGCGTTGTGAATTTTCCTATTAGTATCGTTAGGGAATGATATACTTTTCGTTTCGTGAGCTTGTATCAGTTTGTATAGAGATAATATATTTCTGGCGTTGTGAATTTTCCTATTAGTTTCGATAAAGAATAATATACTTTTCGTTTTGTGAGCTTTTATCAGTTTGTATAGAGATAATATATTTCTGGCGTTGTGAATTTTCCTATTAGTTTCGTTAGAGAATAATATACTTTTCGTTTCATGAGCTTTTATCAGTTTGTATAGAGATAATATATTTCTAGCGTTGTGAATTTTCCTATTAGTTTCGTTAGAGAATAATATACTTTTCGTTTCGTGAGCTTTTATCAGTTTGTATAGAGATAATATATTTCTGGCTTTGTGAATTTTCCTATTAGTTTCGTTAGAGAATAATATACTTTTCGTTTCGTGAGCTTTTATCAGTTTGTATAGAGATAATATATTTCTGGCATTGTGAATTTTCCTATTAGTTTCGATAGAGAATAATATACTTTTCGTTTCGTGAGCTTTTATCAGTTTGTATAGAGATAATATATTTCTGGCGTTGTGAATTTTCCTGTTAGTTTCGTTAGAGTATGATATACTTTTCGTTTCGTGAGCTTTTATCAGTTTGTATAGAGATAATATATTTCTGGCGTTGTGAATTTTCCTATTAGTTTCGTTAGAGAATAATATACTTTTCGTTTCGTGAGCTTTTATCAGTTTGTATAGAGATAATATATTTCTGGCGTTGTGAATTTTCCTATTAGTTTCGTTAGAGAATAATAAACTTTTCGTTTCGTGAGGTTGTATCAGTTTGTATAGAGATAATATATTTCTGGCGTTGTGAATTTTCCTATTAGTTTTGTTAGACAATAATATACTTTTCGTTTCATGAGCTTTTATCAGTATGTATAGAGATAATTTATTTTTGGCGTTTTGAATTTTCCTATTAGTTTCGTTAGAAAATAATATACTTTTCATTTCATGAGCTTTTATCAGTTTGTATAGAGATAATATATTTCTGGCGTTGTGAATTTTCCTATTAGTTCCGTTAGAGAATGATATACTTTTCGTTTCGTGAGCTTTTATCAGTTTGTATAGAGATAATATATTTCTGGCGTTGTGAATTTTCCTATTAGTTTCGTTAGAGAATAATATACTTTTCGTTTCGTGAGCTTTTATTAGTTTGTATAGAGATAATATATTGTGAATTTTCCTATTAGTTTCGTTACAGAATAATATACTTTTAATTGCGTGAGCTTTTATCAGTTTGTATAGAGATAATATATCTCTGGCGTTGTGAATTTTCCTATTAGTTTCGTTAGAAAATAATATACTTTTCGTTTCGTGAGTTTTTATCAGTTTGTATAGAGATAATATATTTCATGCGTTGTGAATTTTCCTATTAGTTTCGTTTGAGAATAATATACTTTTCGTTTCGTGAGCTTGTATCAGTTTGTATAGAGATAATATATTGTGAATTTTCCTATTAGTTTCGTTAGAGAATAATATACTTTTCGTTTCGTGAGCTTTTATCAGTTTGTATAGAGATAATATATTTCTAGCGTTGTGAATTTTCCTGTTAGTTTCGTTAGAGAATAATATACTTTTCGTTTCGTGAGTTTGTATCAGTTTGTATAGAGATAATATATTTCTGGCGTTGTGAATTTTCCTATTAGTTTCGTTAGAGATTAATATACTTTTCGTTTTGTGAGCTTTTATCAGTTTGTATAGAGATAATATATTTCTGGCGTTGTGAATTTTCCTATTAGTTTCGTTAGAAAATAATATACTTTTCGTTTCGTGAGCTTTTATCTGTTTGTATAGAGATAATATATTTCTGGCGTTGTGAATTTTCCTATTAGTTTCGATAGAGAATAATATACTTTTCGTTTCGTGAGATTTTATCAGTATGTATAGAGATAATATATTTCTGGCGTTTTGAATTTTCCTATTAGTATCGTTGGAAAATATTCTACTTTTCATTTCATGAGCTTTTATCAGTTTGTATAGAGATAATATGTTTCTGGCGTTGTGAATTTTCCTATTAGTTCCGTTAGAGAATGATATACTTTTCGTTTCGTGAGCTTTTATCAGTTTGTATAGAGATAATATATTTCTGGCGTTGTGAATTTTCCTATTAGTTCCGTTAGAGAATGATATACTTTTCGTTTCGTGAGCTTTTATCAGTTTGTATAGAGATAATATATTTCTGGCGTTGTGAATTTTCCTCTTAGTTTCGTTAGAGAATAATATACTTTTCGTTTCGTGAGCTTTTATCAGTTTGTATAGAGATAATATATTGTGAATTTTCCTATTAGTTTCGTTAGAGAATAATATACTTTTCGTTTCGTGAGCTTTTATCAGTTTGTATAGAGATAATATATCTCTGGCGTTGTGAATTTTCCTATTAGTTTCGTTAGAGAATAATATACTTTTCGTTTCGTGAGTTTGTATCAGTTTGTATAGAGATAATATATTTCTGGTGTTGTGAATTTTCCTATTAGTTTCGTTAGAGAATAATATACTTTTCGTTTCGTGAGCTTTCATCAGTTTGTATAGAGATAATATATCTCTGGCGTTGTGAATTTTCCTATTAGTTTCGTTAGAAAATAATATACTTTTCGTTTCGTGAGCTTTTATCAGTTTGTATAGAGATAATATATTTCTGGCGTTGTGAATTTTCCTATTAGTTTCGTTAGAGAATAATACACTTTTCGTTTCGTGAGCTTTTATCAGTTTGTATAGAGATAATATATTGTGAATTTTCCTATTAGTTTCGTTAGAGAATAATATACTTTTCGTTTCGTGAGCTTTCATCAGTTTGTATAGAGATAATATATCTCTGGCGTTGTGAATTTTCCTATTAGTTTCGTTAGAGAATAATATACTTTTCGTTTCGTGAGTTTGTATCAGTTTGTATAGAGATAATATATTTCTGGTGTTGTGAATTTTCCTATTAGTTTCGTTAGAGAATAATATACTTTTCGTTTCGTGAGCTTTCATCAGTTTGTATAGAGATAATATATCTCTGGCGTTGTGAATTTTCCTATTAGTTTCGTTAGAAAATAATATACTTTTCGTTTCGTGAGCTTTTATCAGTTTGTATAGAGATAATATATTTCTGGCGTTGTGAATTTTCCTATTAGTTTCGTTAGAGAATAATATACTTTTCGTTTCGTGAGTTTGTATCAGTTTGTATAGAGATAATATATTTCTGGCGTTGTGAATTTTCCTATTAGTTTCGTTAGAGAATAATATACTTTTCGTTTCGTGAGCTTTTATCAGTTTGTAGAGAGATAATATATTTCTGGCGTTGTGAATTTTCCTATTAGTTTCGTTAGAAAATAATATACTTTTCTTTTCGTGAGCTTTTTTCAGTTTGTATAGAGATAATATATTTCTGGCGTTGTGAATTTTCCTATTAGTTTTGTTAGAGAATAATATACTTTTCGTTTCGTGAGATTTTATCATTTTGTATAGAGATAATATATTTCTGGCGTTGTGAATTTTCCTATTAGTACCGTTAGAGAATGATATACTTTTCGTTTCGTGAGCTTGTATCAGTTTGTATAGAGATAATATATTTCTGGCGTTGTGAATTTTCCTATTAGTTTCGTTAGAGAATAATATACTTTTTGTTTCGTGAGCTTTTATCAGTTTGTATAGAGGTAATATATTTCTGGCGTTGTGAATTTTCCTATTAGTTTCGTTAGAGAATAATATACTTTTCGTTTCGTGAGCTTTTATCAGTTTGTATAGAGATAATATATTTCTGGCGTTGTGAATTTTCCTATTAGTTTCGATAGAGAATAATATACTTTTCGTTTCGTGAGCTTTTATCAGTTTGTATAGAGATAATATATTTCTGGCGTTGTGAATTTTCCTATTAGTTTCGTTAGAGTATGATATACTTTTCGTTTCGTGAGCTTTTATCAGTTTGTATAGAGATAATATATTTCTGGCGTTGTGAATTTTCCTATTAGTTTCGTTAGAGAATAATATACTTTTCGTTTCGTGAGCTTTTATCATTTTGTATAGAGATAATATATTTCTGGCGTTGTGAATTTTCCTATTAGTTTCGTTAGAGAATAATAAACTTTTCGTTTCGTGAGGTTGTATCAGTTTGTATAGAGATAATATATTTCTGGCGTTGTGAATTTTCCTATTAGTTTCGTTAGAAAGTAATATACTTTTCGTTTCATGAGCTTTTATCAGTATGTATAGAGATAATATATTTTTGGCGTTTTGAATTTTCCTATTAGTTTCGTTAGAAAATAATATACTTTTCATTACATGAGCTTTTATCAGTTTGTATAGAGATAATATATTTCTGGCGTTGTGAATTTTCCTATTAGTTCTGTTAGAGAATGATATACTTTTCGTTTCGTGAGCTTTTATCAGTTTGTATAGAGATAATTTATTTCTGGCGTTGTGAATTTTCCTATTAGTTTCGTTAGAGAATAATATACTTTTCGTTTCGTGAGCTTGTATCAGTTTGTATAGAGATAATATATTGTGAATTTTCCTATTAGTTACGTTAGAGAATAATACACTTTTCATTTCGTGAGCTTTTATCAGTTTGTATAGAGATAATATATCTCTGGAGTTGTGAATTTTCCTATTAGTTTCGTTAGAAAATAATATACTTTTTGTTTTGTGAGCTTTTATCAGTTTGTATAGAGATAATATATTTCTGGCGTTGTGAATTTTCCTATTAGTTTCGTTAGAGAATAATATACTTTTCGTTTCTTGAGCTTGTATCAGTTTGTATAGAGATAATATATTGTGAAATTTCCTATTAGTTTCGTTAGAGAATAATATACTTTTCGTTTCGTGAGCTTTTATCAGTTTGTATAGAGATAATATATTTCTGGCGTTGTGAATTTTCCTGTTAGTTTCGTTAGAGAATAATATACTTTTCGTTTCGTGAGTTTGTATCAGTTTGTATAGAGATAATATATTTCTGGCGTTGTGAATTTTCCTATTAGTTTCGTTAGAGAATAATATACTTTTCGTTTCGTGAGCTTTTATCAGTTTGTATAGAGATAATATATTTCTGGCGTTGTGAATTTTCCTATTAGTTTCGTTAGAAAATAATATACTTTTCGTTTCGTGAACTTTTATCAGTTTGTATAGAGATAATATATTTCTGGTGTTATGAATTTTCCTATTAGTTTTGTTAGAGAATAATATACTTTTCGTTTCGTGAGATTTTATCAGTTTGTATAGAGATAATATATTTCTGGCGTTGTGAATTTTCCTATTAGTATCGTTAGAGAATGATATACTTTTCGTTTCGTGAGCTTGTATCAGTTTGTATAGAGATAATATATTTCTGGCGTTGTGAATTTTCCTATTAGTCTCGATAGAGAATTATATACTTTTCGTTTCATGAGCTTTTATCAGTTTGTATAAAGATAATATATTTCTGGCGTTGTGAATTTTCCTATTAGTTTCGTTAGAGAATAATATACTTTTCTTTTCGTAAGCTTTTATCAGTTTGTATAGAGATAATATATTTCTGGCATTGTGAATTTTCCTATTAGTTTCTTTAGAGAATAATATACTTTTCGTTTTGTGAGTTTGTATCAGTTTGTATAGAGATAATAAATTTCTGGCGTTGTGAATTTTCCTATTAGTTTCGATAGAGAATAATATACTTTTCGTTTCGTGAGCTTTTATCAGTTTGTATAGAGATAATATATTTCTGGCGTTGTGAATTTTCCTATTAGTTTCGTTAGAGTATGATATACTTTTTGTTTTCGTTTCCTGAGCTTTTATCAGTTTGTATAGAGATAATATATTTCTGGCGTTGTGAATTTTCCTATTAGTTTCGTTAGAGAATGATATACTTTTCGTTTTGTGAGCTTTTATCAGTTTGTATAGAGATAATATATTTCTGGCGTTGTGAATTTTCCTATTAGTTTCGTTAGAGTATGATATACTTTTCGTTTTGTGAGCTTTTATCAGTTTGTATAGAGATAATATATTTCTGGCGTTGTGAATTTTCCTATTAGTTTTGTTAGAGTATGATATAGTTTTTGTTTCGTGAGCTTTTATCAGTTTGTATACATATAATATATTTCTGGCGTTGTGAATTTTCCTATTAGTTTCGTTAGAGAATAATATACTTTTCGTTTCATGAGCTTTTATCAGTTTGTATAGAGATAATATATTTCTGGCGTCGTGAATTTTCCTATTAGTTTCGTTAGAGAATAATATACTTTTCGTTTCGTAAGCTTTTATCAG
>NC_090749.1:62482544-62490044 GCF_036898095.1 Palaemon carinicauda
ATGTTACTTTCGTTTGATATTCTTGAATGATAAAAGGCATTTGTAACACGAATTGTCTGTTCTTCTTTATTAGTCAATCTTAAACACAGGTTTTATGACAGTGCTGGTTTTATGGTTGGCGTTTAGCGTGAAGACTAGGAATAAATCTCTGTTGCAATAACAATGCAGATGTTGAAGATATTAATTTTGAATTAACGAGAAGGTGGAGGATAGATTTTGTTTTGGAATATAAGTATATATATATATATATATATATATATATATATATATATATATATATATATATATATATATATATATATATATATATATATATATGTGTGTGTGTGTGTGTGTGTGTGTGTTTGTTTGTGTAGGAAAAGACGGGGAAAATCGATTTTTTTGTCAAGAAAGTTAAAGATAAAACTGTCAGGATTCAAATATTTTCATATTCCATGTGGTTTTCTTATATATATATATATATATATATATATATATATATATATATATATATATATATATATATATATATATATATATATATATATATATATATATATATAGCCATGTCATCCTGATGGAAGTTCCTTTAAAGTAGCTTCCTGGGGTATATTTAACTACAGTGATATTCCCAGAGAATTTTACCTTAAGGTACCCAGGATTATAACTCCCGAAGCGAATACCCCTAATTTAATTTTACAGGGATATCGCACAATATCAGAGGACGTATTCTTGACACGCCACATACCTATCTTCACCCCGAATAGCGTTAACGCTTCGAGAGGGAAAGTGGCAAGAAAACGAAGGGGAGCCGTTATTAAGGTACCTCTCCTCCCTGTTTTGAGTCTGTATATAACGTCATCAACGGCGCCATGTTATTCCCTGTAGCGATAAGCGAGGTGCTACAGATACAGTACTATTTGGGGGGGTCCTTTAGCCCTTTTCAGAAAAAGGAAGGGGGGGGGGGGGGTTCATCAGGACGACATGGCTATCTCACCCAAAAATAGATTTTTCGCTCAGGTCATGTCGTCCTGATGGAGGTATTACAGAGCATTAATGTATCTGTGGATTTTTTATCTTGTGCCTTGTCCTCAAGGCAGAATTTCCTTGGTCGATTTAGACTTAGAGACCTATGATGTTACCGTCATACATCATTACTTCTAATCATGAACCCTGTTAGTGCTTCCTGCCCCCTACAGGGAAGAGTCATGCTACACTCTGGAAAAGTCTCGAGGAATACATATTACTTATGGATATCCCAGCAAATGAACCGGTATATTGGTCTCAACCTATACCTTCTAAAGCAAAGTTTATATTAAAAACTCACCAATGTGCGTATGTAATACTGACACCTCCCCCGGTATACAGAATTTTACTTATGTACCGACAAAAGGTTTGTATCCATTTAGGAACAAATATTATATATCAGTCAGCATCACATTCAGAGTATACTGGCCTGTCCTATATAAGGACTGGCCAAAATCAAGGAGTGTTTGTCTACACGAAGTAACAATCTTTAAAGATTTTTTTTTACTGTCATTCAATATCTAAAGGTTGTAATGTAATGCTCAACATATCTTTATCAAAATATACTTGGGGCGAATAAGATGCAAAATTCTTTCAGAACTTTTTTATTGACAAACAATAAAATATATTGTTCAATCAGCATTTCATAGAGTAGTAAAAAATGTGAATGAAATAAATTGAAGCATAAAGATAACAGTAATACAAGAAATATTCGTTTCATCTGAAAAGGAAACGTATTAAGGCCACTAAAAACGAAAAGGTTAATAATTTTCATTAATTTCTGTCATTACTGTCCATTCACACTTGCGTAGAAACGCATGGCACACATGTTATGCATTATGCTTATTTCACCTTTGTATTTGGAACAGTCCGTAAGGACACCTTGGTGACCTTTCACTTAGTATGTTGTACCATCCAGGGACCACACGCACACCCTTAAGTTAATCGTCCTAATTAAATTTCACTGTTCTTTGCAGAACTAGGCAACAGGTTTAAGAACACTACCTGCTGCCACCACAGACCTCTTCAGTTCCCCTACCTGCTTCGCGTAATGTCTAAAAAATACTCTGGACGTCTTCCATTCAGTGTGCGAGCGAAGGTGTTCGAAGTCCATATTCTGGAAAAAGTTCAGGGATGAGGCAATTTTTCTCGGATCATGACCTGCGGGTGTACTCTCCAGATCCGCTCTGCGAATGAAGCAGGTGATCTTCGCCCTTAGTTGTTTCAGAGACAAATTTGAACCTGAAGTTTCTCCCTTAAAAAGCTGCCCTCCCCTAAAGTCTGAAGTACTCTGAAGATAGACCTTTAGGCACTCTACTGGACATAGAGAGACATCTTCCTTCAGAGGGCAGATTCTCCAGGTACCCCACGTTTTGGTGGGTAGCTCATTTTTGGTGAGAAACGTTAGGTCAGGAAAAAGATTCAGTTCTCCCGCTTCTACAAACTGAATATGACCCTCATTTCTCGAGAGGGCCACTATTTCGCTAACTCTGGCCCCCGAGGCTAGTGCAAATAGAAATATAACTTTTTGGGTCAAATCTTTCAGAGCGCAATCTTTGTGGTTCAGCGTTGAAGCAAAGTGAATAACCTTATCCAGAGACCATGAAATGGGTTTCGGAGGCTCTGCCGGCCTAAGTCTAGCACAGGCCTTAGAAATTTTGTTGAAGATTTCATTAGAGAGGTCGACCTGGAAGGCATACAATAAGGATCTTGTCAAGGCAGACTTACACGTGGATATTGTGTTGGCTGCTAAACCTTGTTAATGAAGGTGGATAAAGAAGGATAAACAGAAATCTGTTGAGATTTCTTTTGGAATCTTTGCCTCGACAAATGAAACCCATTTTATCCACGACGACTCATATTGTCTTCTGGTAGATTTAGATTTATATTCCTCTAAGAAGTTTATGCTGTCTCTCGAAATCCCGAATCTCTCCTTTACCGCTAAGGAGAGAAAATCATGAGATGAAGGTTCTGGTTTTTCTGTGATGAAGTGAAGATAGTCGACTTCTGCACTTGCTGAGTCAGAACTGGATCCAGCAACGGGACCAACGTCAGCAGCAGTTCTACAGCCAGGGGAAGCCAGACGCAGTTTGGCCACTTGTGAGCCACTATCGCGGCTGTTCCCCTGAATGATCTCAGTTTGTTGAGGACTCTCAGTAGAAGGTTGGGTGGAGGGAACACGTAAATCCTGGACCACCTGTTCCAAATGAGGGACATTGCGTCCACTGATTCCGCTAGAGGATCCTCGTAAGCGGCCACGTAACGAGGTAGCTTTTTGTTGTTGCTCGTCACAAAGAGGTCTATCTGTAGTTCCGGGACTTGACGTAAGATGAAGGAGATCAATCTTGAGTCTAGTGACTATTCTGAGCCTATTGGTGTGAACCTGGATAGAGCGTCTGCCGTCACGTTGCCATATCCTTGGAGGTGAACTGCTGATAAGAGCCATCTCTTCTTTGCCGCCAAGTGGAAGATGGCCAACATCACTTGGTTGATTTGAGGTGATCTCGAACCTTGACGGTTCAGGCATCTCACTACCACCTCGCTGTCCAGGACCAGTCTTATGTGGGTCGAGTGCCGAGGAGATAACTTCTTCAGTGAAAGAAAGACTGCCATGGCTTCCAGAATGTTGATATGGAAGGTCTTTAATATATTGGACCAAGCCCCTTGGACTTTTCTTTGGTGAGAGTGACATCCCCATCCTTCCTTTGAAGCGTCTGTATGGATGATGATTGAGGGTGGATGTGGCTGAAGAAGTATTGATTTCTTCAGGTGCTTGGCTTTGGACCATGGCTTGAGAAGCGATCTCTATCGAGTCGGTAATGGTCTTCTAAGATCTCTTTGAGCGTTTGATGTGTATCATCTCCAGACTCCTGTTGTATCCTTTAGCTGTTCTCGTAGCACTGGGTCTGTCACTGAAGCAAACTGTAGAGAGCCCAGCACTCTCTCCTGTTCGCGTCTTGATATCCAATCGGATTCCAGAAGTCTCTTGACAGATCCCGCTATCTCTTTCCTTTTCTTCAGTGGAATGGAAAGTCGGTGTGACTGTAAGTTCCAGTGGATTTCCAAACACTGAAACTTTTGAGCTGGAGATAGTAGAGACTTGTTGGTGTTGATCTTGAATCTCAAATGTTCCAGGAACTGGACCACTTTCTTGGAACCCTGTATGCAATCCGTCTTGGATGCTGCCCACACCAGCCAATCGTCCAAGTAGGCCACTACTTGGACAACTTTTAGGCGAAATTGATGAACGGCTGCATTTGCAAGGTTCGTGAACATCCGTGGGGCTATGTTTATCCCGAAGGGCATGGCCCTAAAGGCATAAAGTTTTCCTTGTAGCTTGAAACCTAGGTAGGAGGAGAGTTGACTATTAATTGGGACGTGCCAGTAGGCATCCGCCATGTCTATGGAGACAGTGTAAACCCGTTTGGGCAACAGGGTTCTTATGTGTTGAAGTGTTAACATCCTGAACTTGGAGTTTACTATGAACTTGTTGAGTGGCGACAAGCCCAAAATGATTCTGAGTTTTTCTGAGCTTCTCGGGAATACAAAACAGCCTTTCTTGGAACTTGATGGACTTTAATCTCCGAATTACTCTTTTCTCAAAGAGTTCCCGTACGTATTCTTCCAGGACGAGGGTGGAGTATTGGAAGAATTGAGGGAATGAAGGTGGAGCGCTGTTCCAGCTCCAACCCAGTCCGTTCTTGATCAGGCTGTGGGCCCAGGGATCGAAGGTCCAACGATCCCGAAATAAATACAGTCTCCCTCCTACCGGGAGCTTCTCACTTTTGCTGTGGATCTGAGGACTTGCCTCCTTGACTGCGATCTTCCTCTGTTTCCTCTTCCTCTTGAGGGGCGTCTAGAGGAGCCTCTAACTGATCCTCTAGCTTTCAGACAAAAGGTAGTTGATTGCCTCTCGAAAGCCGGGTTAAAGACTGGTGACTACGTCGCCACTGGCTGAGGTACCAACTGGTAGGTAGTTGGAGGTTGTTCCACCATCTGGGGCACCGCGGTCGTATGAAGTTGTGGTTGTTGTCTGTACTGTTTGGCTGGGCGAGAAGGTAGCCTAGGCTTCTTCGTCATCCTCTTAGGTTGGGGACCCTCATCCGGGGAAGACTTCCTCTTGAGTGATAAGCCCCACTTTCGGAGAAGGTTCCTGTTCTCCGTGGCGGCCCTATCTATTACTTCTTTGACCACTTCCTTTGGGAAGAGGTCCTTTCCACAAATGTTAGATGAAATATGTTTCCTGGGTTCATGTCTCACCGCAGCCGAGGCGAACACGAACTCTCTACAAGCCCTTCTGGCCTTAATGAAACTATACATGTCCTTGGTCACGGTGGCCAAATGGATTTTGGCCACTACCATAAACATCTCCTGGTTCTTGGGGTTGCTTGACATCGTCTCCAGAGTAGTCAGGAGAGACATAGATGCAGCAAGTCTTTCTTTTGTCTCTTGCTCCCTGCGCAAGAGAAACTCAGACAACTTTGGAAGGTCTTCACCGAACTGACGTCCGGCAATATCTGCTTGCAACTTCCCAACTGAGAAGGTAAGATGGACTCCTTCCAGTCTTTCTGCTCCATAGGCAAGGTCAGGGATAAAGGCTTGTACTCATCCAATGAAGGACATGGCTTCCCTGCCTCAATAGCCTTTAAGGCTGCCTTGTACCCTTTCTCCATAAAGGGGAAGGCTCTGGTTGGAGAAGCCACAAAGGAGGGGTGCTTCTTAATCAACGCTGGTACCTTTGAGTTAGTGAAGCCCCTCTCTTTCATAAAGCTAGACAGTAAAGCCTGTGCTTTACCATGGTCAGAGACTATGGCCTCCTTTGGCTCCGTTTCCTCATTTGAGGCTGGTTCCTTCTTCAGACGGACATAACAGTGCGGGTATGACTCCAAGCTGGGCCAAAATTCCAGCCCTTCAATGGGGACTGAGCCTAGCTTCTCCGAGATGACAATCTTTCCAGTCATCATCGGCATGTGTTCTGCATACCGCCACGGGTTCGCGTCCGAACGCAAAGGAAGGTCCTTTACGTTGAGCTTCTTCTGAGGCCCATGTGATGCTGCTTCATCGCAGCTTCTTTTTCATCATTCTTCTTCTGCATTTGCTGGATCATTTCCCCCATGGAAGACAGAGTCCTTCCCAGTTCCTCTGGGATAGCAGAAGATGTCGAGGGAACTCGTTCTGGGGCAGGAACCAACGAGACCGACACCGCGTCAACCTCTTCCTCCTTGGTCTCGGGAGCTTGGGTCAGCTCCTCTTCCTGACCTTCTGTAAGAAGGTCCTTTTCTGTGTCCTCTGACACTTCTGACATCCTATCATCTAGTTGGATGTCCTTTAATGCGTCCGAGACATCAGAATCTACTGGAATCTGGACGCAGGGGATCTCTGAGTGAGGCGAATTACTGCATCCGAAGATGCCCTGGGGAAAAGATAGACTAGCATCTTTTCACTTAGAAGGTAAGGGCCCGTGTTATTCTTCTGAAAACCCCAGACCCACTTACGCAGCTTTTCCCTTGGTGCCTCCTTTGACTCCGCCGACTTAGGGATGTCAAGCACCTCAGTAATCAGGTTATTTCACACATTACATACCTGAGGGTCCCAATACTTGAGATCACCCTCGGAGACTGCGCAGCGTGAGTGCTTCCTGCACAGCTCATGTCCGCTGAAGTTCTTACTGCGGACGTTGCAAAACATACTCCCGCACTTGGGTTGGTCCTCCTGTAAAGAGAAGAGATTCCAATGAGTATACAGTGAAAAGTCTCACAAAATTAAGTATACAATTTATTATCATTGTATATAGCTTAAGATAGATAAGCTAGAAAAGAAAAAAGGAAAGACACCTACATGTACTTCCTGTCCAGCCAATTGTTGTGACCTCCCAAAACATTAATACTATGGTTAATTCTTATTCTTGAAAAACCTTTGGAATTTTATTATCCAATAAGGATATATAAGTGTAACTCAACCCAAGTTTCCAGACGTTTTAATATTAGGAATTCTGAATATTTTAAAGAAGGAACTCACTTTCCTTATACTGTACGGTCTCACAATAGGCTGTACATGACAACACATTGTATTTTGGAAGAAATTTTGTGTTACAGTATAATCTATACTGTAGTTTTCTACTTGCATTATATACTATACTGCAATATAGTGGCTACTGTATACTTGGTACAATTCCAAGGTATACTACCTTTGTAAGTAATGGGCGGCAGATCGCTGGTTCCTGGGTGCTGGCCGGCAGTAGATAATATGCCGGCAGCTGACTGCACCCCTGCTGCCAGCTACTAATCGTAGTAGCCGGAGAATAGTAGGTGTGCAGCCAGTTGCCGGTTGGCCGCGGCTGATGGCAATCTATGTCGGCCAACGAACATTTCTAAAACCAGAGGTCTACAGCCCACCCGGCTGCTGGCCGCTAAGCCAGCAGATGAGGACCCGATGGTACTAGACACTAACAAAGGATAAAGCATGGATCCAAGGACTGTAAGATGGCACTGACTT
>NC_090749.1:62510044-62515044 GCF_036898095.1 Palaemon carinicauda
GGATGGTCCATTTTAATATTGTTACTGTTTTTAAGATATTCAATGTTATTTATACACTACTATGAGATTCAGGGCCTCTGTAACACGGTTTTTTGGACTTTGCTCCTTATCAAAGTATCGGGTGTAGCTGAAAGTTGACATATGTATATTTTACAACCACACACAAATTTTGTCAGCATTATCAATAACCTAAACCCGATGGTTTTAATTTTTATAGAGTAAAAATGATCCAGCCGACGCCATGGCCAGTGATACCGAGCCAAGAGTCGAAAACATTCATTACGTAAGTAATGTAAACACCTTTGGACAAAATTTTGCCCCGCCCATCCACCAGACACCCATTCACCTTCTTCCATCTGCTCTGAAACCCATAACAGTCAAGAATGGCTAACAGGATTTGGAATTGCCCCCGTGGTTGCAAACCTGCATTTGTCTTACGACTTGCAACTTTATACAGTCATGAGAAAGCCCTTGGCCATATCTATTATAGCCTGAATAGGTAATTATTCAGTTTCTAGTTTAAATCCAATGTTTATGGTCTGATTTGTATTTAGCGTAACATGATTATAATACTTGTAATGTCATTCAGGCTTTTGAACATTTCCATTAACTATTCACTATGCCAACAAGAGAGAGAGAGAGAGAGAGAGAGAGAGAGAGAGAGAGAGAGAGAGGAGAGAGAGAGAGAGAGAGAGAGAGAGAGAGAGAGAGAGATTGTATGTAAACAGTCTTTATATTACTTTTTTGTTAAAATAAGATTTTTGTGCTAAAATCTCCATCAGACCAACGGATCATCCGATATAATTTTGTTTCTTCTTCTTAGGCCGTACGAACTGGCATGACTGCATTTTGTAAATAAATCATGAATAGTTTTAGGAGTTTTATTTGTACATCTAATGGGAATATATAGAAGTAAAGTGAACATAATTCATTTATCCTTTAAAATATTTACTACATGTAGCAAAACAAATAGTATTAAAGATGATAATGCAATGAAGGAATGATACCATACTTTATCTTTAGCTTCAACATCGGCAATAACATACCCAGTTGCCATAATTTGTCAGCTTAATGAAATAACCTATCATCTAATGTTAAACTTAATTTCTGAGGAGGCCATGGCTTATTGCACAGTGAAAAAACATGACAAAGACCTTATGAATGGCGGAACAATACATAGATGTGGGTGGGGTATCAGTGCTGGCGTAGTAAGCACTGCCGCAGTACTGCCGCAACAGTAGTATGCATGAATTAAACGTTTAGGCCAACTGCTGGGATCATTGAGGATCATTTAGCACTTCTTACAACTACTCGAGAAATGAGTTTTTATAGCCAGAATTTGAATTTTCTGATCCAACAATGCCCATGATAGCCTTCAGTGTTATCCTGATTCATAACGAGGCCAAAGTGGGTGGAGTCTCATGAAGTCATCATTCTGACGATAATTATTGGTGAAGGTTTAAAGCGAAAATACGGTACCGGCTATCTTTTTCTTTTTTTACAGTAAATAGGTAGGTAGATAGACAATGAATAAAAATTGCTTGACATTGGATATAGCAGTTATCAAATCAAGCTGGTCTACTACGTTTTTGAAAATTACCAACTATTCCATACACTTTGTCAATCTGATTGTGACCTATAAAGTAGACTGTAATTTATTAGGAAACTTATTTTGGGAGTTAGACAAATAATTGAAGTGTTTTTGTATTTATTAACATATTTTGTTCGTTTGTTCATTATGACAATTCTCAGTGGAGAGGTTTCAGAGTTCATAAAGGTGTACTGCTTTGCTTTTCTTTACACGTTTGTGTTATTGTTGGCAGAGGTATGGCCTTCGTTACGTATAACCAATCATCGATCGAGAAAGAGAAGAAATGCCGTCATAAGTTATGTAACGAGTGCGTTCGAAACCTTTTCTCTGAGTAAGTTGGCCCGTCTTCAAAAATCGTCAATTTTACTTAATAAAGTACCAAATTTATTCAACCTACGTAATGCAGAATATAGTCCAAATTTATGTGTAGATATAATGTGCATTCTGAATAAGCGTTATATTTATGAAATTCATAGAAAAAAAGTTATTGCGAAAAAACCGTGTTACAGGGGCCCTGAATCTCATAGTAGGTTTCATGTAGTTTATTTATATACTTATTTCCTTCACCAAATGGGCTATTTTTCCTTGTGGGAGCCCTTGGGCTCATAGCATCCTGATTTTTTTTTCCAACTAGGATTGTACCTTGGCTAATAATAATAATAATAATAATAATAATAATAATAATAATAATAATAATAATAATAATAATAATAATAATAATAATAAATAAAGCTTTTTTTTCATCTTAATAATATTGTTTCACCAAAATATCAAATATTCTTATATTAATAATCAAGCTACAGACAGTTATGGAATTAGCAGAAAGTAAGAACATAGATACAAGTTACAAGAATCTATAACTTTCAGAGACAAGATATTTACGTTCTGTTCTCAAATCCAATTAAACTATCCGACGATTTTAAGTGTTTGTCCGAACCATTCTCTTCGATATAACTTCAACAATTATATAATTTTCATCCAGAATTAGTCTCTTTACTTAATCATTTACTATCAGATGATAATAGCAACTATTAATGAAATGAAATAATATTAGACAATTGAAAGATATCAAGAGCTACCTCAAATATCTCTTTCATTAAAGAGATATTTACTTTTGGTTGGCAAAGAACGTCTCCATCACAGCTCAGCCCAGAGCGATAGTGACCCCAGAATCCCAAAATCAGTTTCATTTTCTTTTGCCGGGACGTGTAATTGGCTCGACTAGATTCTCGGATATTTGTATGCTTGTTCCTAATCGCAGGGAAAGAAATAGCGCGTATCTTCACATTAATTGCAAATTGCAAAGGTCAATTTTATCGGAAAGGTTGATGGCAGAACGGACAATGTTACAATGCGATGAATTTTGGAGTTTTCGGTTAAAGCTGATTTCCTCATTTGTTTGGTAAGGATTTGGTGGGAGTTCGAGATGGTTTTATTGGGGCTGTGGTCTTTTACAGATATTAATGAAGGATACGATTATGAATATTTATTTATATATACATATATACGTGATTGTTTGTGTAAACATGCATAGGATATATAGGAGAAAAACAAGGGGAGTTGAGAGGCAAATACTCGGAATAAAAAGTAGTTCGTATCTTTCTTGCCTTATAATCTTTTCGATTTTTGCGGTAAAAGTTGTGGGATGAGTCTTGGGACATTAGACAAAGTTGCTAGTGACCCCTTTTTGAGATCTAGAAATGGAACTGCCAAAGGCATCTTTTGGTCTCTTTCTGGAAAAGTTGTCTATTTTTGGTCTTTCTCTCGAAAAATTGCGTCTCTTGGTCTATTTCTGGAAAGGTTGCCCCTTTTGGTCTCTGTCTGGAAAAGTTGCCTCTTTTGGTCTCTTTCTGGAAAAGTTGTGTCTCTCGGTCTCTGCCTGGAAAAGTTGCGTCTCCTAATCTCTGAATAGAAAAGTTGCGTCTCTTTATCTCTGAATGGAAAAGTTGCGTCTCTTGATCTCCTTTTGGAAAAGTTATCTATTTTGGTCTCAGAAATAATTGCGTCTCTTGGTCTCTTTCTGGAAAAGTTGCCTCTTTCTGGAAAAGTTGCGTCTCTCAGTCTCTGCCTGGAAAAGTTGTCTATTTTGGTCTCTCTGGAAAAGTTGCGTCTCTTAGTCTCTTTCTGGAAAAGTTGCCTCTTTTATTCTCTTTCTGGAAAAGTTGTGGCTTTTGGTCTCTTTCTGGAAAAGTTGCCTCCTTTGGTCTCTTTCTGAAAAAGTTGCCTCTTTGAGTCTCTTTCTGGAAAAGTTTCTTTTTTTGGTCTCTTTCTGGACAAGTTGCCTTTTTTTGTGTCTTTCTGAAGACGTTGCCTCTTTCGGTCTCTTTCTGGAGACGTCGCCTCGTTTGGTCTCTTTCTGGCAAATGTAACTTGGTGTCTGGCTAAATTGCCGAATACAATTTTTGAGGCCTCTTTTAACGTCTTTCTGGCAAAGTTGCCGAATGTATCGTTTTAATTTCTTGGAGGGGAACTTCCAGATGCCTCTCTTGGTGTCTCTGGCTAAGTTGCTGAATACAGTTTTTTAGTCCTTGGAGTGAAATAGCCAGAGACCTTAGCATATTTCTGGCAAAATTGCCCAATGTCCCTGTTTAATTACTTGGAGAGGATCTACCAGAGGCCTTGCCTGGTGTCTCTGGCAAAGTTTTCATATACAGTTTTTTGAGTACATAGAGTGAAATAACCAGAGGCTTATTTTAGCATCTATTTGGCAAAGTTGCCGAATATCTCTTTGCAATTTCTTGGAGAGGAACTGCCAGAGGCGTCTCTTGGTGTCTCTAGCAAAGTTGCCAAATACATTTATTTTTAGGACGCAGAATGAAATAGCCAAAGACATCTTTAAGCATCTTTTTGGCAAAGTTGCCAAATGACCCTGTTTGATCCTTTGGAGATGATCTACCAATGGCGTCTCCTGGTGTCTCTGGCAAAGTTACCAAATACATTTTTTTACTCGGAGTGAAAGAGCCTGAAAAATCTTTCGTTGTCTTTTTGGTAAAGTTGCTGAATGTCCCTTTTTAATTTCTTGGTGAAGAACTGCCAGATACCTCTTTTGGTGTCTTTCAGGAAAAGTTACCGAATGTCCCTTTTAATTTCTTAGAAAAAAAAAATGGTAGTGACTTCTCCTGTTGCATCTGACAAAGTTTCCAAACACCCCTTTTTGAGTCCTTAAATTGGAAATGCCTGGACCTCTCTTGGTGTCTCTTGCAAAACTGCCAATTACAATTTTTCAGTACTCGGAGTGGCACATTCTAAGGCCTCTTTTATTGTCTTTCAGATAATTTTCTTGAATGCCTATTTGTGAATGTTTGGTGTAGAATAGCCAGACACATCTTGTAATATGATCCTGGTAAATTTCCCATTGGTTTCTTTTCAAGACCTTGGAATAGAATTGGCAAAGGTCCCATTTTGTCTC
>NC_090749.1:62520044-62527544 GCF_036898095.1 Palaemon carinicauda
TATATATATATATATATATATATATATATATATATATATATATATATATATATGTAGTCAGCGAGAGAAAAAAAAAATAACGATTTAAAGAATCTAGGAACAAAAAACGTAAGATGAATCTTTTGTGAATGTATTTGACGTAATACTAGTGAAGCATTAGTTAAGATTAAGAGCCTACTCATATTGATTCTGAAGATTCAAATAGCCAATAAAGGTTTAAAGGCTGCTCATGAATGGCAGAGGCAACGGACAGTGACACTGCCCTATCAATCCGGACAATACCCCAGAGACTGACCATATATACTTTTGATCAGCGCAAAATCCCCTACTCAACCTAAGCTAAGACCAAGGAGGGCAAGGCAATAGCTGCTGATGACTCAGCAGATAGACCTATAGGCTCCACCAAAACCCGTCATCCTTAGCTCACAAGGATGGTAAGGTTGCAGCGACTAATGAAACTAACGAGTTTAAGCAAGACTCGATCCCCAGTCTGGCGTTCACCAGTTAGGGATGTTACCGCATCAGCCACCTCAAGCAGATACTATGATATAAACTTGGCATTTAACATTTATATGCACAAATTAGGGCTTATTGAATTCTCTCTCTCTCTCTCTCTCTCTCTCTCTCTCTCTCTCTCTCTCTCTCTCTCTTGTCGTGGTCGAATGCAGACGCTAATCACAACCAACTCTAATTGTATTTAAGACGAATTTCAGGCAGCTCATCTTCCCACCCGCCATCTTGGTTTGCCCAATTAACAAGACTACATTCCCTTCACAAGTAATAGATTTTGTCATGGAAATGGAAAAGTAAATAAGATTGAATCTCTCTCTCTCTCTCTCTCTCTCTCTCTCTCTCTCTCTCTCTCTCTCTCTCTCTTTATATATATATATATAAATATATAAATATATATATATATATATATATATATATATATATATATATATATATATATATATACATATATATATATATATATATATATATATATATATATATATATATATATATATATATATATACAAACACAAAAACAAATACAGCCGTTTCTAGTCCGCTGTAAGATAAAGGCCTCAGGCATATCCTTATTCATACCTGGTGTTTGGCCAGTTTTCATCATCACGCTGGCCCGTGTGGATTGGTGATGATGGGAGACTTTCGTCTGATCGCTCACAGCAAACCAACCTTGTATGGGTGCTCCTGACTAATACAGCTTTTGCCTGATCATAATGATACCCAAACCCTTTCACCACTTTAAGGTATCCCAACTCAGAAAGGTTTATATATATTATATATATATATATATATATATATATATATATATATATATATATATATATATATATATGTATATATATATATATATATATATATATATATATATATATATATATATATATATATATATATATATATATATATATATATATATTATTACTAGCTAAGCTACAACCCTAATTGGAAAAGCAAGATGCTATAAGCCCAAGGGCTCAAACAGGGATAAATAGCCCAGTGAGGAAAGGAAATAAGGAAATAAATAAATGATGAGAACAGGTTAACAATAAATTATTCTAAAACAGTAAAAACGTCAAAACAGATATGTCCTATATAAACTATTAACAATGTCAAAAACAGATATATAATATATAAACTTTAAAAAGACTCATGTCCGCCTGGTCAACATAAAATCAATTGCTCCACATTTGAACTTTTGAAGTTCTACTGATTCAACTACCCGATTAGGAAGATCATACCACAACTTGGTAACAGCTGGAATAAAACTTCTAGAATACTGTGTAGTATTGAACCTCATGATAGAGAAGGCATGGCTATTAGAATTAACTGCCTGCCTAGTATTACGAACGGGATAGAATTGTCCAGGGAGATCTGAATGTAAAAGATGGTCAGAGTTATGGAAAATCTTATGCAACATGCATAATGAACTAATGGAACGACGGTGCCAAAGATTAATTTCTAGATCAGTAATAATATTTATAATAGACCGTAAGTTTCTGTCCAACAAATTAAGATGAGAATCAGCAGCTGAAGACCAGACAGGAGAACAATACTCAAAGTAAGGTAGAATGAAAAAATTTAAACACTTCTACAGAATAGATTGATCCCCAAAAATTTTAAAAGACTCTCTCAATAAGCCAATTTATTTTGCGCAATTGAAGAAGACACACACCTAATGTGTTTCTCAAAAGTGAATATATATATATATATATATATATATATATATATATATATATATATATATATATATATATATATATATATATATATATATATATATATATATATATATATAAAGAGAGAGATTTCTTAGTATAGGGATAGGTTTAGAGAAATATAGGTCTATGGTCATACCCTTATTCCTAAATCGGAAAAGCTATTAATGATATAACAAAAGTTTACAAAAGAAGAGGAATAAAAAACTATGGTCAACGTATTAGTAAGGTGTACGTTATGAGAGAGAGATGGGGGGGGGGGGGGTTCAAATGTATAAAATGTAACATGTAGAGAGCAGAAAGGAATAACTTGTAATCGTTAAGGAAACTATGGAGGAATGTTTGTACAGTTTATACGAGTAATTCTGGAAAATTCTGGAATTTATTTATTCGTAATCTCTAGAACTGTCTTGTCTCCTGATCATGGGTTTAGATAATTAGGCCTAGGCCTACATTTATGATATAGTAGTGGTGAAAAGAGAGACCAAGTAGAGACTCGAGGGAGCATACTTTGAATATTGTTATTACTATAGCCTATTTCAATTACTGTATGAATCCCATACATCTTCAATGAAAGAAAGGGTTATTCAGTAATGTTCCCATCCGTTTTATTCAGTCGGTGAACGAAATTCGGTTTACACTGATCGTTTCTAAGTGTAAATATAGGTAACATTCGTGTGTGTGTGCATGTTTACTTGTAAACATATTTGCATCTTTATCCTCTTTAGCAAACCAATTTAACCGATAACTTCTCGAACTTCCACTGCATCTATTATATTCAGTAACTGCTGACAAACTTCTGTGAAGTTAGAAACCGATTTGGTGTCGGTTATGTCCTTCTATACCCCAGACTAAATAGGACCTAATTCCCCTTAGAAAGTGTAAACTTCAAGACATAATTTCTTTTTTTAAACTGTTAGTTTTATGAATAGCAACCTCGCATGTACAACTACAACCTAACTATAACTACAGCTAAACTGAAAATACAGCATACATTGTAATATTCCAGGCGTGGTGTAGAAGTTGATTGTTGGGCGCCATGTTGGAAAGTTAATAGGTATATTATACGTAACTTTTGCCATTATTTACGATATAGTATTATATTAATAAAAATATCCCATTTGAAGACATCCGTTACCTGAAATTCTATTCAACAACTTGAAAGCACGGACGCTCTAACTATATATTATCATGTGAGTCTCCAAGTAAAATGTACTGTTAACTAAAATGCCTTTCAAATATTCCGTGCAAAGCATCGTTCAACAGTAAAACTGGACCATTTTAAACCAGTTTTAAAGCACTTCGAAACAAAAGTGAGACCTGTTTTGAAAGGCTACATTTTCAAGTCATTTAACGACTCTAATAAACGTGTACTGACACAACCCTGAATCTTATTTTCTGAGCATTTCCATGTGCAATCGTCAAAGTAACCTCATGGTATAAAATCTTAAAGCAACATTGTAAAGTTGGTAAAGAAAGCCCAACACAATTATCTAAATCTGCTTAAAAATAGTCCCATAAAGATATTCAAATAGCCCTATAGGCATCCACGCTGTAGTGTAGCCTACAATCTCCCGAAAACTATCTATCGGCCTAAAAGCCGAACCACCTAAATTTTGATTGCGTAATTAAAGTGATGTTACTGGCCCATTTCGCTCTGGCTAACGGCTATGAATGCATAACAAAGGCGGAAGGGAGGGGGGGGGGGGAGTATTTTTAGGCAATAGCGATATATTCTAGTAAAGAGAAGTTAACGGGGAAAAAAAAGGAGAACAGGAAAGGGTAAAATGATTGTTGATAGCCATGATAGGTTACGTCCATGTTATGTCGGACTCGGTGTGACGTCACGAGCTACATATCATGGATTTAATTTAGATATTAGAGGGTAAAGATACATGTATGTGGCCTAATTACGACTAGTATTTATTGTGAGGTTAAACCAGAAATAATGATTTATTAAAATTACGGATTGGCAACGATTTGGAACACCGGTTGAGATTCGGTTGTTCTAAACGGTTGATTGAAACTCGAAAGAGGAAGTGATAAATCACTTAGTCATAACGACGCCTCCTTGGCGTTAAGACGTCTCTCTGTAATCTATATAATTTGTGTAGTTATCTTTGTGTGTTTATTAATTCTTCGTCAATGAAGCTTATAAAATGGAGAGGATAATCAAGTTTATTTACAAGATAAAACGGTGATTGTTTTTGCTGGAACGGCAAATCAAGGTATGTTTAGGTCTTACCAAACATGGAATTTATTTGTTAACTGAGAGAGAGAGAGAGAGAGAGAGAGAGAGAGAGAGAGGGGGGGGGGGGCTGTTGTATTTCTGTTGTTGCTGTAAAACGGCCAAACGGAATTTGGTGATTTGAGGAAAATTGGTGGAAAAAGTAGATTGTTTTCTTGATAAATCGGTTATATATAAATTGTTAGCCGTTTTATCAATTGGGGGGGGGGGTTAATGCCACCAGTACACCCCACGTTGTGCTCTGTAGGCATTACTATAAGACTAAGGAGTTTTTTCTGCATTATTTCTGTGTTCACAGCTAATTTCGTTTCATTTTTAAATTGTACTTTTGACCAAATTTTATAAATGTGGTTATTATTATTATTATTATTATTATCATCATTATTATTATTATTCTGAAAAGATTTTATTAATGAATGAAAACTATAAATTATAAAATAACATAGCATAGGCCTACTTGTTCATGTGGCTTCACTTATATATAGCATGCACAAAAAGTTTTTATTATTATTATTATTATTATTATTATTATTATTATTATTATTATTATTATTATTGTTATTATTATCTCCGGCAACGAAGTTGGAAGAAGGTTATGTTTTCTCCCTTGTTTTGTTTGTTTGTATGTTTGTTTTTGTGTGTGTGTGTTTTTTTTTTTTAACAGCTTCCTGGCCACAACTTTAATCGTAGAGTAATGAAACTTGCAGGGATTAACTGTTATGTAAAAATCTGAATATTGATAAATTTTGGAAGGTCAAAGTCTAAGATCAAGGTCACGGTCAAGCAAAATGTCAAATTCCCGTAATCAGCCGTAAGTTTGGACATCGTTGGCACAGAGGCTTCAAACTTGGCTCATATTATAGTGTATGAAAACTACTCCAATTAATACACGTTAAGGTCAAAGGTCAAGGTAGAACAAAAGGTTGAGAAATAATCTGCCGCGGCGGAGGTCTGCGCTCTACTGAGTGTCCATGTAGTTATTATTATAATTATTGTTATTATTATTATGATTAACGAAATAATAATTGTTTTTAGTTTTCTTTTCTTCCAATGATAAGCCTACGTTGGGTACTTTTAAAGGTGAAACGAATATTTAAGATTATAAACAAATTGCTACATTCCTCTTCCACTTCTGCCATCAAACGCGGTTTTACTCTGTTGTGAAAAGAAACACACACACACACACACACACACACAAAAGGCAGCCTTTAACTTTAGACCAGTATCGCCAAGTTGCCAACTTTCAAATCCGATTTATTGAATAGTCTCTCTCTCTCTCTCTCTCTCTCTCTCTCTCTCTCTCTCTCTCTCTCTCTCTCTCTCTCTCTCTCTCAAACGAAAGCCAATATGGTGACACCAACGTCATTTGGAACACATTTTCGGTGACAACAGTTAAAGACGTTGAATTTAAAATCGGGAGAATTCTGATTTTAACTTTCATATTGGCTTCGATGCGCAAAGAACGTTATGATAATGGCTTTCATTATTAATGATAAATTTATTTATATTTCATTTGTTTATGAAATACA
The DNA here is from genome assembly GCF_036898095.1 of Palaemon carinicauda. Lineage (NCBI taxonomy): Eukaryota > Metazoa > Arthropoda > Malacostraca > Decapoda > Palaemonidae > Palaemon > Palaemon carinicauda. Next base: position 62,526,050 of record NC_090749.1, read on the forward strand.
ATGTATTTGACATTAAACTATTCTACTGCAGGACAAAAAGCCTCCGACACGTCCTTCCACTCGGGTTAGTTTGTGGGCTATCTATGCCTGTCTAAACCCGAAAATCTCCTTAGTTCGTCAATCTGTCGTCTTCTTTTATTTCCCCTGCGTTGTTTGAAATCTCCAGGGACCCATTATGTTATTCTCAATGTCCATTTATTGTCTGTCATTCTCATTTTATGTCCTGCCTATGTCCATTTCGTTTTCTCACAAGTTGTTAGAATATCCTCTACTTTAGTTTGCTCTCGTATCCATGTTGCTCTTTTTCTGTCTTAGTTATTTCCATCATTATCTATTCTTTTTTTTTTTTGTTAGTTGTTACTAGCTTATATTCCAAGAATTTAGAAAGTCTCAAAGTTTCTGATATATATATATATATATATATATATATATATATATATATATATATATATATATATATATATATATATATATATATATATATGCATATAGGCCTACATTAATTCATAATCATATGTGGGTTTATGTATTTCAAAAATTCATCTAGCCAATTGTAATTGCCAACTTTGCTGTTAAGTAATTTAAGTTAGTAAATTGAATACGAGATTACTGCTGTCGTTACTCTGATTAAATATAAATTTATCAACGAACTTTTTCTGTCAGCCATGATTTTAGAGAAATACTATTTGTGTAGCAGTTGTTTATGCTAACATTTCATGCCCTCCACATTCTAATATTAACCTGATCTGCCATTTCTGTTTGTTAAGACCTACTCAGAAACTTTGTCAAAAAGGTTTTTTAAGATGTTTTTGGATACGTTTTATTATTAATTTTCTTTTCTTATTTTTCCTTTTTAGCTTTTTTGAGGCGAGTTCAGTTAATAAGACAATTTTATTGACTTTTTTTCTAACGTAACATTTTTTACAATCTTCAGAATTAATTGTGTTGATTATTTTGGATGTTCAACGTGTAGATATCGGGATATTTGCTATATAAAGGCACCTTTAATATGTGCGCATATTGAGAGAGAGAGAGAGAGAGAGAGAGAGAGAGAGAGAGAGAGAGAGAGAGAGAGAGAGAGAGAGTTATTTGCCTTATCCTAGAACGGCCAAACAGGATTTACTTAAGGGCTGCTTTTCCGGTCCTGCATAGGACCTCCACCGTCATTTTATCACGTTCGTTCTAAAGCATTGGACATTTCAAGCCGCATATTAATCGTTTGTTATCAAATCCACAATATCAAAGCACTTATGGAATAAGAAAGTCTTTAGTTTCCTCTTGAAAGCCTTAATGATATCTTCAGTCTTTCGAATGTCTAGTGGGAGCTTATTGTATAGTCTGAGGGCCACATATTTAAAGGCTCTAGAGAGCCTACAGCAGACATATATCTAGCTTACAATAATTTGAAACCATCTGTAACTATTCTTGTGTCAACACGACTTGTTGGCTGCACAATATGTAACAATTCTCTTAGATATCCTCTACGTCCGGTTCT
>NC_090749.1:62540044-62545044 GCF_036898095.1 Palaemon carinicauda
ACTATGTTGTTTTATGCTTTATGGTGGAAAAGGCTACAACGTTAGAATCAACTTCATACCTAGTATTATGTGTAGGATGGTAGTATCTGAGAAGATCCGAATTATGAAAAATCTTCTGCAACATCCATTAAGATATCAAGGACATTGCTATAGATTGATATTGATATTTACACGGTTTAAAATCACTTAATTTTTTCAGAAATATTCTTAAAACTTATGATTTAAGATTAAAAAAACGATATATGATTTAATTGAAATCTTATATTTACACAATAGGAAATGCTGTTTGAAGTTAACACTGTATTTACAAACTGGACGAAATTTAATTGATCATGGAACTATGCAAACGAAGCATAATATATTTTGAGTGAATTATTGAAAATATTTATTTGCATACGCTGGCAAATACATATTTGCAACATATGTTGGAATCAACGTGATATAGTCTGCCGGGTTTTACATTATATGATTTAAAATATGATGCTATTCATGAGTGTAGGTATCTATTGGATTTAGAAAAAATAAAAGATAAACTGATGGCCTGATTAATCTTCAAAATTTATGGTCGATGAAAGATAGAAGAAAAAAACATGAATTAAAAAAAAAAATCAATGTAAAAATGTTCAGTGTGTCAACCCTTATATCATGTTATGTTTATTATTTCTGAAGTTTTTAGAATATTCTTGTTTATGAAGCTCATTCGCTCTTATCAGTTAATTCAAACGGTTAAGCCTTCTCTAACATAAGACTCAATACTACACAGTATTCTGATAGTTTTATTCCAGCTATGACCAGATTGTGGAATGATCTTACTAATCGGGTAGTTGAATGTGTTTAACTTTAAACTTACAGAAAATTTGTTTATGTTAAATTGGCTGATTATAAGTCACTCTTCATAGTTTATATATGAGAAATCTAGTTCAAGGTTGTTGCCGATCTTAGAATATTTCAGTACTTATGTATTTCATTTTCTTATTTCCTAGGACATTTTTCCCTGTTGGAGCCCTTGGGCTTATAGCATCCTGCTTGACTAATAATAATAATAATAATAATAATAATAATAATAATAATAATAATAATAATAATAATAATTGTTTAAATTTCAATTGGAAATTTATAACTACATTCAAAGAGTTTTACAAGCTTTTACCATTTGTAAATATACATTTAATCCTTTGCTTAAAAGTATATCTCCCATTACTTATATTACTCTATGAAATATAGTGTTAATCCCTTTGCCTTATAATACTTCTCAAATTTTACCAGCACAGATGCTCGATTAGGATAATGGAAGGTTTAGTTCAGGGACGTGCAACCTTTTCTAAAGAAGGGCCACTAGTCAAGAATCTCATGTTATGGAGGGCCTCACTTAAGAGGCCTCAATAAAAATTTAACTACAAAATTAGTTTTGCATTTTTAACTAATGAAAAACCTTCTTTAGTGATGTAAGGCTTCACAGGACATGTGGATGTAATATATAATGCAAAATTAAATACTTTCACCTATGTCAACCGAATTATCTCAAGAACTAAGATTCTTTACATTCCCATCCTAAACTGAATACTGCTTAATTCTCACCCATCTGAATTTTATATGGATATATCTTGGCGAGTAATTATTATTAGATATGACTGTAATACGCATGTAAAGATAACTGTGTACTTGAATTCATGGTAATATTCTAACCTTCTTTATGCAACCAAGTGAAAACCTACTATAGTGAAATGGCTAACTTTGCATTTGTTGGACCAACTGGTCAATATCAGGGTGAATGGCTAATGTGACAACACCCAAGTCGCTTTCTAATTATTATTATTATTATTACTATCCAAGCTATAACCCTAGTTGGAAAAGCAAGATGCTATTAGCCCAGGGGCTCCAACAGGGAAAAATAGCCCAGTGAGGAAAGGAAATAAGGAAATAAATAAATGAAGAGAACAAATTAACAATAAATCATTCTAAAATAAGAAACAACGTCAAAACAGACATGTCATATAATAAACTATCAACAACATCAAAAACAAATATGTCATAAATAAACTATAAAAAGACTGTCCGCCTGGTCAACAAAAAAGCATTTGCTCCAACTTTGAACTTTTGAAGTTCTACTGATTCAACCACCCGATTAGGAAGATCATTCCACAACTTGATCACAGCTGGAATAAAACTTCTAGAGTACTGCGTAGTATTGAGCCTCGTGATGGAGAAGGCCTGGCTATTAGAATTAACTGCCTGCCTAGTATTACGAACAGGATAGAATTGTCCAGGGAGATCTGAATGTGAAGGATGGTCAGAGTTGTGAAAAATCTTATGCAACATGCATAATGAACTAATTGAACGACGGTGCCAGAGATTAATATCTAGATCAGGAATAAGAAATTTAATAGACCGTAAGTTTCTGTCCAACAAATTAAGATGAGAATCAGCAGCTGAAGACCAGACAGGAGAACAATACTCAAAACAAGGTAGAATGAAAGAATTAAAACACTTCTTCAGAATAGATTGATCACCGAAAATCTTGAAAGACTTTCTCGATAAGCCTATTTTTTGTGAAATTGAAGAAGACACAGACCTTATATGTTTCTCAAAAGTAAATTTACTGTCGAGAATCACACCTAAAATTTTGAAAGAGTCATACATATTTAAAGAAACATTATCAATACTGAGATCCGGATGTTGAGGAACCACCGTCCTTGACCTACTTACAATCATACTTTGAGTTTTGTTAGGATTCAACTTCATACCCCATAATTTGCACCATGCACTAATTCTAGCTAAATCTCTATTAAGGGATTAACCAACCCTAGATCTACATTCAGGGGATGGAATTGATGCAAAGAGAGTAAGTGTCCATCGATTAGTGAGGACCGACATTTATTCTTAGCCAGGTTGATTTTTTTAAAAGCGCTGTTCACATACATACGTGCTACCAAACACTGCCATCATCTTCCTTGCATGACCTGATATTTTAGGATATTTTGTGCTTAATAAATGTTGTTTATAGAAATGATATATGGAGTTACCACCATACTTATTTCTTAGTTAGTTATTACACTTCAGATCCATTATTTCAATTTACATATCCTCTGTAATAGTTCCCACATCTGCATGTTATGGGGAAGCAAACAGTTCAACATTTTCGTAGAGCTGCCAACCTGCCACCATATTTCAAACACTGCTCATCACTTACCACTGAGTTGTTTAATGTTTGGAAGTGGGTTATGGTTTGACTTCTGTTCTGTGATCTCCACAACTGTAATTTGGTCTGAATCCCTTTGATCTGAGAGCAAAGGTTATTGAGTTGATGTGTCCCTTGAAGCATAATATTCAGGGTACTGAGATGGTCTCTTATATCTCAAAAAAAAAAAAAAAAAAAAAAATGCTTACCACACTTCCATTCATTATCATTCATTTTAGGGATTGGGTTATCTTTAATGTCTATGAAGAGTACAATTTCATTCAAGAGTTCATATGCTCTTTTCAACATTCCTGCCTTACTTAACCACCTGATTTCACAAACATAATTAACATCACAGTATAGGAGTCAATGTCTATCAGAAACCTTTTAAACTGGCGATGATTCAGACCCTTTGACCCAAAGAAGTTACTTACTTTCACAAAAACATTGGTTACATGTTGAGATACTACCGCTAGAGAGTTATGGGGTCCTTTGATTGGTCTGACAGTACTATATTGGATCTTTCTCAATGGTTACGGTTCACTTTTCCTTTTTCTACACATACACCGAAAAGTCTGGCATATTCTTTATAGATTCTCCTCTGTCCTCATACACCTGACAACACTGAGTTTACTAAACAATTCTTCTTCACCCGAGGGGTTAACTACTGCACTGTAATTGTTCAGTGGCTACTTTCCTCTTGGTAAGGGTAGAAAAGACTCTTCAGCTATGGTAAGCATCTCTTCTAGGAGAGAGGTACTCCAAAATCAAACCATTATTTTCTAGTCTTGGGTAGTGCCATAGCCTGTGTACAATGGTCTTCCACTTTCTTGTGTTAAAGTTTTCTTGCTTGAGGGTAATACTCGGGCACACTATTCTATCTTATTTCTCTTCCTCATGTTTTGTTCAAGTGTTTTGTAGTTTATAGAGGAAATATTTATTTTAATGTTACTGTTCTTAAAATATTTTATTTTTCATGGTTCACTTTCCTTACTGGGCTATTTTCCCTGGTGGAGCCCCTGGGCTTAAAGTATCCTGCTATTAGAGAGAGAGAGAGAGAGAGAGAGAGAGAGAGAGAGAGAGAGAGAGAGAGAGAGAGAGACTTAACCTTTATTATAAAGGGGAGGTTGTTATCATTATTATTTATTATTATCATTATTATTATTATTATTTTTATTATTATTATTATTATTATTATTATTATTATTATAAGTTCTAGATGGTTAAATTTACAAGAACACTGATTTGAAAACTTTATTAGAACCAACTTATTTACTTTTGTTTAAACTTATTCTAAATACCTTTTACTAATTACTGTAAATGACATTAGAATATTGTGTAATCATAATTACTTTATTAATATAATGAATCTTTTTAAGTAACTTTTGCACTTTTTTGCACATATGATCTTTGTATTTAAGTTGCTTTTTGTGTGAATTTTGATAAAGATGTATCTAATAGCATTTATTTAATTAAGTCAATGTCATATTAGAGTTCAATAAACCTCTTAATTTCCTATACGCTAGAAACCAATGATTGGCTATATATATATATATATATATATATATATATATATATATATATATATATATATATATATATATATATATTGCACATTGAGACGTGTTTTCATATTCAAATCAGCCATATATGTTAATACCTTAATGTCTGGATTGTCTTGTCGACCTCAGGATCAGAGTCCCAAGACCGAACCACTCAAAGACAATAGCTCCTGACCGACCGGGAATCGAACCCTGGCTCAGGAAGCTGGCATGAACAGTAACTTATCATTCATCCTAGGGACTCTGATCCCAAGATCAAT
>NC_090749.1:62552544-62555044 GCF_036898095.1 Palaemon carinicauda
GCTTGTGAATCAAACAGCATACCTTCTTAATGGGTACACACGCATACTTGGTGAAAGGGTTGTGTATCGCCCTGATCAGCAAAACTGTACTAGTCATGGTCATATATACTAGGTTGGTTTGCTGTGAGCGGTCAGACGAAAGTTTCCTACCATCACCAAACAGCAGTAGCCGGCATGGCTATGAAAACTGGCCAAACCCCAGACATGAATAAACCCATGTCTGAGGCCTTTGTCCTGAAATGGACTAGAAACTGCTGTATTTGTTGTTGTTGTTGTTCTTATATATATATATATATATATATATATATATATATATATATATATATATATATATATATATATATATATATATATATATATGAATGTATGTGTGTGTGTGTAGCTTCAAAGAAACATCAGCCAAAGCATATAATGAAAAAAATAAGAAAAGAAAAGTACCTCACATGAGAAACACTACCTCTACATACGAAACTGACCTAAGCGACAGATTCCCCGAAAGCATTAGAAGTAAGGGAGATGATTCAGGGATGCTTTTAGTTAATGGGAATTAAAAGGGGTTAATATACGACTGTGTAAAGAGAGAAGAAGTCGTAATATTCCCAACTTTTAGCGTTGGAGTGAGCGGTAGTGCTTCTCCCGGTCTTATTTAAGGGGCTCTCATGAAGTTGTAATGGTTCTCGTTTTTTTTTCTGGTGTAGGATGGTGTGTTGTGATATATTTTTGTGGGGTTTTAGGATTTTTATTGTGAATAGTAATAATGATAATATTAATAATGGTTATGATGAGGATGATGGGGATGATGATTATGAAGAAAAGTAACTCCCTTATAAAATTTATAATAATAGTGTCCTGCTGCGTGTGTCTGTATATATATATATATATATATATATATATATATATATATATATATATATATATATATATATATATATATATATATATATATATTTATATATATAATATATATATATATATATATATATATATATATATATATATATATATATATTTGTATATATTTGTATTATTTCTAACTGTAATCAAACAGTTTAACATGTTTTCTCCCTTGTTTCTTTCATGGTATTTTTTGAAGAAACACACACACACACACACACACACACACATATATATATATATATATATATATATATATATATATATATATATATATATATATATATATATATATACATATATAGATAGATAGATAGATAGATAGATACAAAAAATATTTTAGCCAATTCTTACTTCCATTAGGTAACATATTATTCATGTTATTGTTGTTGTCATTATTATTGATTTCAATGTTATCATCATTTTTATTACCGTCACTATACTTCTTCTTTTTCTTCTTCTTCCTCTTCTTCTTCTTCTCCTTCTTTTTGTAAGTATTGATTTTGATATTATCTTATTCTTCTTCATATTGTTATCATTGCTGTCGTTATAATCTTTATTATTATTAATTTCTAAATTTTTTCCATTGCTAAACATTCTTATTAATATCGCTCCTACAACGAAATCCAAAGAGGACCAGACTATAACAAAATCTGGACCCTTGGCGTGGTGAAAGGGTGAAAGAGTATGTGTGTCGCCATGATCAGCAAAGCTCGACTAGTCAGGGGCACCATCACCTATCCGCGATGGCCAGCTTAAAGATAAAAACTGGCCAAACCCCAGACCTGAATTATGACATTTCTTAAGCCTTTTCCTGCAGTGGACTAGAAATGGCTACAGTTGTTGTCGTCTCCGATGGTCTCATACCATCACAAAACCGCAGTTGGCCAGTGGGTGATGAAAACTTGCCAAGGACATGTCTGAGGCCTGTATCTTGCAATGGAGTAAAATCGGCTGCAGTCATTGTTGTAGTCTGATTGTCTTCCACCATCAATCTGCAGGGGCCAACATGGTGATGAAAACTGGATAAACACCAGGCATGAATAACGGTGTCTGAGGCCTTTTTCCTGCAGTGGACGAGAAAAAGTTGTATTTGTAATTGTTTGTCTCAAAAACTGTCGTCATGGCACATTCAATTCTATGACTAACTCCCTGATGAGTATCTATCCAAATCTTGAGCAGTATTTTCATAGAGCCTACAGTATTACAGAGCTTAGCTTACTTCTCTTGCAAGTAAACGTATTTAGACTACTTAAAGATCGCATAAACAACGAAAGTGAATCTTTTGATATGAATATCGATCACCAGGTCTACGTTTTCTTAAATATTATTCTAATGTCCAGACTGAAAGCGTTCCACAGTAATTTTCTTGATTTTTTTACTATATTTTGTGTTGTTTATAAAAGATATGGAGGTATGAAAATCCTTTTTAGCACAGTTGGTAATTGAAGTTTCTGCCGGTATAATTTATGTAACAACTTGTGTACAGTTTTATGAAGTAATAAGTGTGGAAGATAGTTGTTCTTGAAATATTGTTAAGAAAATAGTCTATACTGTTTGGTGTATGCGTTGGCAAAGGAAAATGAACCGTAACTAGAGAGAAGAA
>NC_090749.1:62560044-62562544 GCF_036898095.1 Palaemon carinicauda
ATATATATATATATATATATATATATATATATATATATATATATATATATATATATATATATATATGTATATATATATTTATGTATATATATATTTATGTGTATATATATATATATATATATATATATATATATATATATATATATATATATATATATATATATATATATATATATATATATAACATTTAAGTGAATTAGTATTTCTTTCCTAATTCAACCAAAGTAGTAGTAGTAGTAGTAGTAGTAGCGCCCCCCCCCCCCCCTTAAACCGGGCTTCAAGTGGTCTTGTGATGTATGCAAGTTTTGCGGTTACATTCTTTTGTATCATTTATTTTTCCCTCATTTGATATCGAAGTTTCCCATACTATTTTCTCTAAATCATCTTCATATGGTTACTGGAGCTCGAATCTTTCGCGTTTTTTTTTTTCTATATTTCTTTCAAAATAAGAAATTATGGGTGAAATTTATAGTTTCGCAAAAAGTACAAATTACATTTCCCCTTTGTTTATAATATTTAGTCTAAATGTATTGGCTCATTCTCTGTAATATAACATTGATGCAAAGGCATTGCTATATATTTGGTTTGCTTTAATGTCGCCTATTTTCTTTTTTTCTGAGCTCTCTTCGCTTTACAAATCTTCTTTCCATTTTGTTCATTATCCTATTTTCTGGTTTGGGCGTTTAGTTCTGTCTTAATCATACTTTCTATTTGACGCATATCTAGTTTTAATTCTTGTAAATACCTTGTTGCTTGTTAAAACCATCTCCTTTCTCTTTCTTGTAGCTCCAGGGTTTCAATATCTATTTTTCCAATTCAGAGTAATGGTAGTATAATTCAATTTCCCATATATCATCCTTGTGGGTACTCTCAGTCACACCATTCAATCTGTTTCTTTATTTCATTTCCTCATTGGGCTATTTACCCTCTCGAACCCTTTGCCCTTATAACATCATGCTTTTCCAATTAGGATTATAGCGTACATAGTAATAGTTATAATAGTATTAACATCTGTGCATTGTAACTTAAGCTGTTCAAATATCTTAATTTTTGTATGACAAGTGCAATTTGAAACTCATATTCGAGGGGAAGAGCTAACCGTATGTAATACCGATACTGAACATTAATGTCCCCTATATAACAAAGAGCAAGTGTCTGGTATACTTTATATAAACTTATAAATATGTGTGTTTATATATATACATATATATGTATATATATATATATATATAAATATATATATATATATATATATATATATATATATATATATATATATATAGATAGATAGATATATATACATATATATATATATATATATATATATATATATATATATATATATATATATGTATATATGGATACTTATAATTTATATACTATATATATATATATATATATATATATATATATATATATATATATATATATAAGTATATATAAGTATGTATATATACATATATCTATATATATATATATATATATATATATATATATATATATATATATATATATATATATATATATATATATATATAAGTATATATAAGTATTTATATATACATATATATATATATATATATATATATATATATATATATATATATACATATATATATCTAAATATCTATCTTTCTATCTATCTATCTATCTATCTATCTATCTATCTATATATATATATATATATATATATATATATATATATATATATATATATATATATATATATGTGTGTAATTTTTTCTTTCTAGTCACGCTGAGCAGCATCGCCAGACATAACTACTCGTTCTTTCCTCGTCCCTTGGAGGGGGACAAAGAATATTCATACCCTGGTGAGTGAAGCTACCCCTAGAGGTACTCACGGAAAATTACAACTGCCGTGTTGTAGTTCGGGAAAGGGGAGGGTGTGAGAGGTGTTGAATCTTTGTGTGCATATCTATCTATCTATCTATCTATCTATAAATATTATTCTTTAAGTATTAAGAATAGACTGTTTCAAACAACTTCATTATTATCTTCATAAAATTTGTTTTAAAAAAAGGTATTGATAAAAATACTTTATTTCAACTCTTGCCCTTAACTTTTGCGCATGAAAAAAAAAATCATATTCCCACTTGCATTCCAATTCCCGACGAACCCTTTCCCGCCCCATTGCTCTCAAAAGTTCAGGAGTAAAATCCCGGTTGAGATACTACCGCTAGAGAGTTATGGGGTCCTTTGACTGGCCAGACAGTACTACATAGGACCCTTCTCTCTGGTTACGGTTCTTTCCCTTTGCCTACACAGACACCGAATAGTGTGGCCTATCCTTTACAGATTCTCCTCTGTCTTCGTACACCTGACAACACTGTGATTACTAGACAATTCTTCTTCACCCAAGGGGTTAACTACTGCACTGTAATTGTTCAGTGGCTACTTTCCTCTTGGTAAGGGTAGAAGAGACTCTTTAGCTATGGTAAGCAGCTCTTCTAGGAGAAGGACACTCCAAAATCAAACCATT
>NC_090749.1:62580044-62582544 GCF_036898095.1 Palaemon carinicauda
ACATGCGCCAAAATTTCTGAACTATTCTTTAAACATTCTCCTCTTTCCTCCTACACTTGACAACACTAAGGTAACCAATAAACTCATCTTCACATAAGGCATTAATTGCTGGACTATTATTGTTCAGTGGCTACCTTCCTCTTGGTAAGGGTAGAAGAGACACTTAAGCTATGGTATACATTTGTGTAAGAGCAAAGGCACTTAAAAATCAAACCACTGTTCTCCAGTCTTGGGTAGTGCCATAGCCTGTGTGCTATGGTCTTCCACTGTTATTGTTCAGTGGCTACTTTCTTCTTGGTAAGGGTAGAAGGGACTCTTTAGCTATGGTAAGCAGCTCTTCTAAGAGAAGGACACTCCAAAATCAAACCATTGTTCTCTAGTCTTGGGTAGTGCCATAGCCTCTGTACCATGGTCTTTCACTGTCTTGGATTAGAGTTTTCTTGCTTGAGCGTGCACCTGGGTACACTATTCTATCTTATTTCTCTTTCTGTTGTTTTTAAAGTCTCCATAGCTTTAATTTTGTTACTGTTCTTAAAATAATTTATTTCTAATGGTTCATTACTTGTCTTGTCGTTCAATTTTTTTCTTATTTGTTTCCTCACTGAACTATTTTTCACTGTGGATGCCCTTGGGCTCATAACATCCTGTTTTTCCAAGCAGGGTTGTAGCTTAACTGCTACTAATAATAATGATTATATATATATATATATATATATATATATATATATATAATATATATATATATATATATATATGTATATATATATATATATATATATATCTATATATATATATATATATATATATATATATATATATATATATATCTATCTATCTATCTATCTATCTATATATATATATATATATATATATATATATATATATATATATATATATATATATATATATATATATATAGAGAGAGAGAGAGAGAGAGAGAGAGAGAGAGAGAGAGAGAGAGAGAGAGAGAGAGAGAGAGAGAGAGAGAGAGATATATTATATATATATATATATATATATATATATATATATATATATATATATATATATATATATATATATGTACAGTATATATATAATTGTGTGTGTGTATACATACATATGTACACATATATTTGTGTGTGTGTTCTGGTTTTTATATTTATACATGTATATGAGTTTGTGCATATTAGCAGAGATAGTTCTATCTATCTATCTATCTATATATTTATTATCTACTGTATATATATTGTTAATTGTTTGGTGTTAATTATTAATTCTGATTGTTAGGTAGTCACAAGGTTGGCTGTTCTAAATTTTGTTGTTATTGAATATTGTCAAGTTTTCCCAAGGGTTTTCGGTTCCGCTGACCAATTTATTGCTGGATATTTTTGTAAACACTGACCTCTCTTATCGTGCAATAAGAACTTGCACCACGGCCCGACAAGGGTCGTAGCACACACACACACACACGAATGTAAGGTATGTGCATTTATATTATAGGCAAATTTCTTTGTTTTAGCAAAAAAAAATCTATAATGAAAATCTTTCGAGATTTTCTAGAAATCTTGTTTATCATAATTTTTCTTTTTTACTTCCTGACTTTACAGTATTTTGGGCTTTCTCTCCCTTCCTTCATCTTCAGGAGTTGAATCACGAATTTGTTTGTTGGATAAAGACTTAGTTTTAATGTTAATCTCTAGACATTTATTTGATAGCCTCGTCTGTTTCGTGTTTTTATTTTTCCATGATTCCGACTGTCATTTGCATTCAGGTATATCTAGATTATAAAATCTACAACGTTGCCGTTTAATTTAACAATCTATACTTTTGTTTCGTGAGGTTCAGTACAACGCAGTTTTATAGAAGTCTGTTTTGAATTTAGTTGTTTTTAAATTATTGACTGCACTTGAATTGGTGGAACCTCATCAGTTTAAGACATTTTTCCATACTAATTTTCATTCTTTACATTTTTTTTTCATACAGTATTCCCATTGAATAATCCTTATTTCTGTAATAACATTTTCAGTAATTGTCTATTTTTTCTAACAGGTTAGATTTCTCGGGTAAGTTTAAAGTGGTCTCAAATGTTAAATAGTTTAACCTATATTTTTTTCCATTTTTATTTTTTATTGTCCGCATTCTTTTTCTTTTTAAGACAGTAATCCTATTGAATAATCTTTATTTATGTATTCAACTGTTCAATAATTTACTATTTTTTCTAACGGTGAGATATCTCGAGTCAGTTTAAAATGTTTACAAATATTATATACAGTTTAAAGGCCACTCATGAATGGCAGAGCCCCCAAGCCCCAACTCCACCCAAGCTAGGACTAAGGAGGGCCAGGTAATGGCTGCTGATGACTCAGCAGATAGACCTATAGGCTCTCCCAAACGCCCCCTCCTTAAGTCAAATGGTAGTGAGGTTGCAGCAACCAAAGGAAACGAACGAGTTTGAGCGGGACTCGAACCCCAGCCTGGCATTCACTTGTCAGGGACGTTACCCCATCGGACACCATAA
>NC_090749.1:62587544-62590044 GCF_036898095.1 Palaemon carinicauda
AACAAACAGAGAATGCATCCGTTTCTAATCCACTGTAGGGAAACGTCCTCAGACATGTCCTTTTTCAAGTCTGGGTTTTGGCCAATTTTCATCACCACGCTGGTCACTGCGGATTGGCGATGATGAGAGAGGAAACCAACCTCGTATGGGTAGCTCTGACTAATACAGCTTTGCTAATTGATAATCATGGTTATTCACAACATTTTCACTACAATAAGGTATCCCCACTCGGAAAACACACACATGTATATATATATATATATATATATATATATATATATATATATATATATATATATATGTATACAGTATATATATATATATATATATATATATATATATATATATATATATATATATATATATATATATATATATATATATATGTTTATAAAAATATATATGTATATATATATATATATATATATATATATATTTATATAAATATATATATATTTATATATATATATATATATATATATATATATATATATATATATATATATATATATATATGATGTTTGTGTATGTGTGTATGTATGTTTGCGTAAGTCTCGAATATCTAAGAGGCATCTTTAACAAGAAATCTTATCTTATTTAAATCATTATTATATAACATTGGTCAAAAAAGTGACTTCATCTGTGTCTTCAATCAAACTTTTGAAACAAAACTTAATCTCGCTAATACCACCATGAAGGAAAAATATCAATCAGACTTGGAACCATCTTCGAGCAATCTTTGATCCCAACTTGAAATGTATCTTAATCCAGAAAAGTGATTACCCAAAAGGGAATCATTCTCAGCCAACTCCATCAAATTTCGATCAAATAAGGTAACCGCCCCCTGGGCCATGTCGGACCGGAACAATTTAATTTTTAGGGTAAAGTCGGCTTGGGTCAATTCTGCTGGGGCTTTCAATATCGTCGATTTTGGGGCGAAATGTCTTTGTCTGTCTGTCTTTTTCTTCTCTCTTTTCTTCTTTCTTCCTTTTTTCTTTTTCCTGGGAACTTTCTCTTCCGGGGGATTTTCGGTCTGGAACTGTAGTTTGAGAGGTGATTATTTTTGCGTTTTGGAGAGAGAGAGAGAGAGAGAGAGAGAGAGAGAGAGAGAGAGAGAGAGAGAGAGAGAGAGAGAGAGACATGTTCGTTAATAACCGGAAGAAATATATATATATATATATATATATATATATATATATATATATATATATATATATATATATATACATACATATATATATATATATATATATATATATATATATATATATATATATATATATATATATATACATACATATATATATATATATATATATATATATATACATACATATATATATATATACATACATATATATATATATATATATATATATATACATACATATATATATATATATATATATATATATATATATATATATATACATATATATATATATATATATATACATATATATATATATATATATATATATATATATATATATATATATATATACATATATATATATATATATATATATATATATATATATATATATATATATATATATATATATATATATGTAATCGATATATAAACGTGCACACACAATAAACACACAAACATACATATACATATATATCTATATACGTAGACACACACACACACTTTTATATATATATATATATATATATATATATATATATATATATATATATATATATATATATATATATATATATATATATATATATATATATATACATACATATATATATATATATATATATATATATATATATATATATATATATATATATATATATATATATATATGATTTATACACAAATGCACACACAACAAACACACACACACATATATATATATATATATATATATATATATATATATATATATATATATATATATATATATATATATATATATATATATATATATATATATATATATATATATATATATATATATATATATATATATATATATATATACATACTATATATATGTATGTATATATATATATATATATATATATATATATATATATATATATATATATATACATGCTGTATATATACATATATATATGGATACACACATACTTACCTATATACATACACAACAAAAACAACGACGACAACAAAAGCATCTGTGCTCAGACATGTCATTATTCATGTCTGTATTTTGATCAGTTTTCATCCCTACTGGGCATTAGTGATGGTGGGTGATTTCGGTCTGTTCGCTCACAACAAACCATCCTAGTATTGATGGCCCTGACTAGTACAGGGCGATACCCTTTCACTGCGTTAAGGTATTCACTCTAAAAAGGGAGATATATATATATATATATATATATATATATATATATATATATATATATATATATATATATATAAATTGAATATAAAATAACGTGAAAAGCTTCTTGAAGCTGTTAAATGTGTGACTTGATAGGAAGCGAGAAAGTGTGAAATGTTGAGATCTGACGA
>NC_090749.1:62600044-62605044 GCF_036898095.1 Palaemon carinicauda
TTAGAAAAACGTAGGGAATTTAAGGTTATTTTCACAAAGACGTATAAATTTTAAGGTTGTTTTTATGAAGATGTAGGGAACTAAAGGTTTTTTGTAAGAAGGCGTACATATTTGAAGGTTATTTTCAGAAAGGCACACGATTTCAATGTTATTTCCAGAAAGACATACAATTTTCGGTTATTTTCAGATAGTCATAGGGATTTTGAAGTTATTTTCAGTAAAGCATGGGGATTTTAAGGTTATTTTCAAGAAGTTGTCGGGGATGAAAGGGTATTTTCTTGAAGGCGTAAGGATTTTTAAGATTATTTTCAGAAAAACTTAGGGATTTTAAGGTTATTTTCAGTAAAGTGTAAGGATTTTAAGATTATTTTCAGTAAAGCTTAGAGATTTTTTAAGGATATTTTCAGTAAGGTGTAAGGATTTTAAGGATATTTTCGGAAAGGCGTAGGGATTTTAAGGTTATAATCAGAAAGGCATATGGGATGTGAGGTTAATATTATAAAAGTGTAGGGAGTTAAAGATTATTTTCCCAAAGGTGTAGTGATTTTGAGGTTATTTTCAGAAAGGCATAGGGATTTTAATGTTATTTTCCAATGGGCATAGGAAATTTCAAGTTATTTTCTGAAAGGCATATGGATTTTAAGATTATTTTCATTAAGGTATAGTTCAGAAAGTCATAAGGATTTAATTTTTTTTTTCCGAGAGGCTTAGGGATTTTAAGGTTATTTTCAGAAAGGCGTTGGGATTTTAATATTATTCTCAGAAAATCGTAGAGATTCTAAGGTTATTTTCAGAAAGGTGTAGGGATTTTAAGGTTGTTTTTTAGGTAACGGTAAGGAATTAAAGGTGATTTTCAGATATGTGTAGGGATTTTAAGGTAATTTTTTTAGATAAGCGTAAGAAATTTAAGGTTATTTTCAGAAAGGCATAGAGATCTTAAAGCTATTTTCAGAGAGGCATATGGATTTTAAGATCGAATACGAGATATTGAGGATAAGTGAAAAGCAATCTGTGTACATAAAGAATATAGCCTATCACATATTACAGTATAGAGTATTGTACAGTATGTACAGTTGTCTTCAGTAATGCAGGTACCTTTCACAGGAAAGTAAGAAGACGTCTGCCAACTCTACATTGTAGCAGCTAATGCTGTGATCAGCAAAATATTTTTACGACGAGAAACAGTAGTTTCTCTCTCTCTCTCTCTCTCTCTCTCTCTCTCTCTCTCTCTCTCTCTCTCTCTCTCTCTCTCTCTCTCTCTCTCTCTCAAACATTGCCGATCGTATCGGTGTCATAAGATCTTTGTGCTTTTCTTGATTATTTCGACTTTGTTTTTCTATTTTGAATTTAACTTCTAATTTCAATTGAAATGTTTCTACAATGATCAGTATTTAATACATGTGTTTTTTCTTCAAATGTAATTTGGCACCATTATTATTATTATTATTATTGTTATTATTAATATTATTATTATTATTATTATTATTATTATTATTAGTTTTTATTGACTCAACAATTGTAGTGTAAAAAAACATTTTAGATTGCTATTTAACTGACTACTACCATTGTTGTTCTAATACTGATTATCTATTTATCACTTCCTGATAAATACCATTATAAAACTTGAGACTTTTTGGGTTCTTTCTTTAACTATAGTTTAATGTTTGGTGGTAGGCCTAATGGGTTTTTATCATCTCTATGATGAGAATCACTAGTGATCTCTCTCTCTCTCTCTCTCTCTCTCTCTCTCTCTCTCTCTCCTCTCTCTCTCTCTCTCTCTCTCTCAAACATTACTGGTCGTATTGGTCTCCTAAGATCTGTTAAGATGTATTGCATCGTTTGACTGTATACTGCCAAAATCCTTAATTTATTTAATTACAGTTGCTATGGCTAATTAGAACTGTTCCGGTTTGATGAACCTACTGGACAAGAGTTCGAGATACGAAAATCTCCATGGTTTCTTGTGGATTGTGCGACTCCAAAAATCTTTATGAGCCAGGTATGGGGTCTTTAGGGGGGAGCCTACAGGTCTACTTGCTGAGTTATCAGCAGTCATTGCCTACCCCCTTCCTGGTTCTATCATGGCTAGAGAATGGGCTCAGCCATTGTCACTGGCCCTTGCCTCTGACTTTCATGATAGAGCTTTAAACCTTTAAGGCACCAAATGGTGCCAAAAGCATGTGGTATACACAGACATTCATTCGTTCTGGTACTGATCAGATCCATTGTTGATTATCTCAGTTGTTCGGGGCTATGGATCCAGTAAACACGTTTCAGGTTTAAAGGTTGATCGTGAATGGCAGAGCCAAGAGACAGTGACAATGGCCTAGATGTATTATACCAACCGTGTGTCACACAATTGTACATAATTATTTTGTATATATTATGCTTGTATCTGCGCTCTTCCCTCGCACTAAAAAGAACCTGAATGATCATGTCTCCGGTTTTGCTCTGTAACATTGTCTGTCTCTCGAACAGGTTATGGCCTGTTGCCTTGAGTTTTTGTATATAAAGGAGAGTGTTCTTTAATAATACAACTCAGTTGATTGCATCCTGCCTTTGAGTTCACAACCCTCTCTCTGCTCCGTCACATTGGTACATGGCTCCCCCCTAAAAATGACATACTGTACATGTTAAATAGGGCGCCCTGATCTAGAGAGGCAAACTGTAGGCCGGTCATCTGGCAGAAGATAAGCAGGTTTTAGACGATCAATGGAGACCCAGTCTTCTTTGCCCCGAATGTTTAGTAAAAATGCTTTCGGACTGCGTCGGATCACAAGGAAAGGGCCCGTGTAAGGGGGCGTTAGTGGTGGCTTGCTAGTGTCGTTGCGCAGGAAGATATGCGTCGCAGAGTGCAAGTCCGTTAGTATGTGATGCTTCCCTGGGGGCTTGTAAGTCTGGTGGCACGGAGTAGATTTTCCCACGACGTGACGTATGCGCTGGAGATCGTCGGAGGAGGTTGTAGAAGGAAAAAATTCGGGAGGGACGACCAACGGGTCGCCATACACCATTTCAGCTGCCGAGACGTCGAGGGCGTCTTTAGTAATGGTCCTTAGTCCCAGGAGGACCCAGGGAAGCTGAGTAAACCAGTTGCAATCCTTGCAGCGGGACATCAAAGCTGCTTTGAGGGTGCGATGAAAACGTTCAACCATTCCATTGGCAGCGGGGGTTGTAGGTCGTTGTCTGATGTAGGGTGATGCCCAGGAGATTCGCTAATGATGTCCACAATTGAGAGGTGAAAGTGGTTCCCCTGTCAGAAGTAATATGCTCAGGGATACCGAATCTTGAAATCCATCCAGAGAGTAAGGCAGATGTACATGAGGCGGACGTGGCAGTTTCTATGGGAATGGCTTCAAGCCAACGAGTGGAGCGGTCGATGACGGTAAACAGGTAACGATGTCCTTGTGATGTGGGTAGGGGGCCTACAACATCGACGTGAATGTGTGCGAAACGACGTTGAGGTTGAGGAAAGGTGCCCACTCCTGAATCCGTGTGTCGATGTACTTTGGAAGTTTGGCAAGAAGTACAGGCACGGACCCAATCCTTAGCATCCTTAGAAATGCCGTGCCAAATGAACTTTGCCTTCAGCAGCTGTGCAGTAGAATGGCACGAGGGATGTGAAAGGCCGTGAATGAAATCAAACATTTGTCGGCGCATGGGAGCAAGAATCCAAGGTCGTGGTCTGCCAGTACTGACGTCACAGAGGAGGGTGGTGTTGGAGTCTTCGAGGGGAAAGTCTTCCCAAAGGGACGTGCAGGATGTCCTACAAGCTTGATACTCAGGATCCTGTCGTTGGGCTTCAGCCAGGGCGTTTTAATCCAATCCCAGTTGAACGGCAGCCAACGTGTTTCTTGACAGGGCATCGGCAACGGGATTCATTTTCCCAGGGACGTATTGGAGGGTGCAATTGTATTCAGCCACGGCGGACAGATGTCGGCGTTGACGGGCGGACCAGGCGTCAGACTGTCGAGTGAAGGCGTGAACCAGAGGCATGTGGTCTGTGCGAATGACGAAGGGCGTACCTTCTAAGAAATGGCGAAAGTGACGGACAGCCAAGTGCACCGCCAGCAATTCTCGATCGAAGGTAGAATAACACGATTCTGCCTTGGACAGTTTTCTGCTGAAGAAGGCCAACGAGCGGGGCGAGCCTTTGACCACCTGCTCGAGTACTGCACCAATAGCGACGTCGCTGGCATCGGTGGAGAGAAGGAGAAGGGCGTGTGGGATAGGAAATGTTAGAGCCGCAGCAGAAGGCTGCTTCTTGAAGGGGACCCCACTTCAGGTCCTTTGGCTTGCCCTTGAGGGAGGCGTAGAGGGGAGCAAGAGTGGCGGCAATGGCTGGCAGAAAACGGTGATAATAGTTGATCATGCCCAAGAATTCCTGCAGAGCTTTGACGGTCGAGGGCGCGGGGAAGTTCTGAACGGCTGCTACCTTCTCAGGGAGGGGATGGACTCCTTCAGGAGTGATACGATGCCCTAAGAGCGACACTTCGTTGTCGCCAAAGGTACACTTGTCGTACTGGACTACAAGGCCGTTTTGTTGCAGGCGGTCGAGCACGATGCGCAGGTGACGGAGGTGTTCCTCTTTTGAGGAGGAGAACACAAGTATGTCGTCCACATAACATACACAGAAAGGGAGGTCCCCTAAGATGCCATCCATGAGACGTTGAAACGTTGCCCCAGCATTACGAAGGCCAAAACAGGAGTAATTGAAGGTGTATGTACCAAACGGAGTGGTGATGGCGGTCTTGGGGATGTCTTCTTGGTTCATAGGCACCTGATAATACCCCTTCAGGAGGTCGAGCGTAGAGAAAACCTTCGCTTTGTGCAGGTAGGAGGTCACGTCGGCAATGTTTGGGAGGGGGTAGTGATCCGGTTCTGTTTGCATGTTTAGGCGCCTGTAATCCCCGCACGGACGGAGGGAGCCGTCTTTCTTCAGAACGATGTGTAAGGGTGAGGACCATGGGCTGGAGGCCTTTTGGCAAAGGCCCATTTCCTCC
>NC_090749.1:62620044-62625044 GCF_036898095.1 Palaemon carinicauda
ATGGGTGTTTGCCACGGCTAAATATCGAGTGATTTTTCGAAGTGTTTTATTGATGGAAGTGAATTATTTTTAGCATTGATATGTGCCCCCATTAGAGTTTACTTTTCCAAATTGAAATATTTAACCTAGGCCAATTGTTTATATTTTTTACGAATTTTTAAAAAAATTATGTGCGTGGTCTCGACTCGAACAATGTGCACGTGCTGTCCGAGTCGAGAACACGGAGGTATAAGAAGCAATAAATTTTTTTTTTTTAAATGACTCTGTCAATCACTCTCATTTTAACCTAACACCAATATTAATACTATATATTAACTCTTATAAAATTATTGATGGTTTAAAATAATTAAATATGAGTGATTGCCAAAGTCAAACATAGTCAGTTTTGAGCTATTTTTTTTGTGCAAATTAATTTTTTTTAGAATTAATATGTGCCCCCCAATAGTGTTTAGTCTTCCAAATTGAAATATTTAACCTAGGCCAATTTTTTAATTCTCAATATTTTTTTTTAAAAAGCAAGGTCCGTGTTCTCGACTCGGACAGGTTTGTCCGGGTCGAGAACACGGAGGTATAAGAAGCAATAAATTTTTTTTTTTTAAATGACTCTGTCAATCACTCTCATTTTAACCTAAAACCAATATTAATACTATATATTAACTCTTATAAAATTATTGATGGTTTAAAATAATTAAATATGGGTGATTGCCAAAGTCAAACATAGAGTCAGTTTTGAGCTATTTTTTTTTGTACAAATTAATTTTTTTTAGAATTAATATGTGCCCCCCAATAGTGTTTAGTCTTCCAAATTGAAATATTTAACCTAGGCCAATTTTTTAATTTTTAAAAATTATTAAAAAATGCAAGGTCCGTGTTCTCGACTCGGACAGGTTTGTCAGGGTTGAGAACACGGAGAATTTTTATTTTTCTAAAATTTATTAATTGGTCAGGCAATAGAATTTTAACATGGAACAAATATCAATACTGTTTATTACCTCGTATAAAGTTATTGATTGTCTAAACTAACAAATTATGGGTTTTTGAAAAGGTCAAAATATTTTTTCATTATGAACTTATAGACAATATTCATTAGCCTAGCCTATGTCTCTAATGCCATTTATCTCTTTCAGATCCTTCGTGACTCCCAGCCATGCCTCGCAACTACCAGCCAAGGAACATCCTAACCACGGATAGGACCAACTTAGAGAAGGCATTTTACCACCGCCTAGAGACTGGTTGTAGCATCCGCACTGCGTGCAACCTTTTTGGAGTTAAAGTTTCGACTCTTGGGGTAAGCTTGAATAAATCTAAGCCCTCTTAAATTCTATGTGTAGGCTAAGAACTTTAGGCTACTTTTCATTTAGGCTAGCCTACCCTATCGGGCCTATGCTCCCCACTTTACCTTTGTTTTATTTTTTTCAGGATGCTTTCACTCGGTCCATCAAGGAGAGTGATGGGAGGACGTTTGTGCCTAAGCATCAGAACGTCAAAAAGGTTTTCACCGATGCGCAGGAACGCTTGATCGAGGAATACTCTATCGAGATCGCGCGGATGTTCTACGGCCTGCCAACGAGAGCTTTCAGGAGGATGATCCTGAAGTATGCAGAGGCTGTTGGCAGCCTGTCTATTCCTGATGCCTGGAAGAGGGAAGGTATGGCCACCCGTGACTGGTATTACGGGTATATGTTCCGTCATCCAAGGCTTGCATTGAAGGCTCCGGAGGGCATGTCACTTTCGCGCGCGATGGCTTTCAACCGCGTAAACGTTGAAGTCTTCTTCAAGGCTTACGTGGAAGCTGTCGAGCGACACAGTTTCATGCCAGCCAGGATCTTCAACTTGGATGAGAGTGGCTTGTCCACTGTGATGAAGCCATGTAAGGTTGTTTGCGAGAGAGGTCGTCCTGTTGCTTCGCAGGTTGCTCGGGAGAGAGGCAATCATATGACTTTCGTGGGGATTGTTAATGCTGCAGGGCATGGTTTCCCTCCAGTGTTTATCATCGCACGAAAGAAGATGAATGCTGATTTTCAGAGGGACTACTCCTGGAACCACAGTGCTCTTGCAGGCTAACGGTTGGATGGACCATGAGCGTTTCGTGCAGACACTCGAGCATCCCCATAAGGTGTCTTATTCTTCAGTGGAGAATAAGATATTGCTGATAATGGACAATGCCGGTGTCACATGAGCATTCATGTGGTTGAGTATGCGATACAGCATGGCATCGTAATTGTCACGGTGCCACCTCATACTACAGCCAAACTCCAGCCATTAGATGTAAGTGTCTTTGGCCCCTTCAAGTCTGTCCTGCGATCCATTCAGGACGATTTTAAACTTTCAAACCCTCACGTGCCCATCACGGAACATACGTTGCCAGAGATGGCGTGCAAGGCCTGGGACAAGGTTTGTAATGTCACCAACATCACCAATGGGTTTCGCGCTACTGGCATCTTTCCCGTCAACCGCAACATCTTTCCAGATGATGCGTTTGCTGGGGCAGAAGTCACAGAGCAGGCCCCTCCTGATGATGATGATGATTTGCCACAAACTGTTGCCGCACCCTTGACACCAGTTCCATCGGAGCCTGACCAACCTCAGCCTGGACCATCTGGAATAGATAGGATGTCACCAGCCTTCTCTGCTTCAGCGTCTAGGGCTAACACTCTTGAAGCAGCACTCCAACCTCGGCAGACTCCAACTCCAACACCTTCATCTCCTCCAATTCCCGACGTCACTCCCGAAGCTGTGCAGCCCTACCCGAAGGCTCGTCCCCGCCCTGCTGCTAGAGGGCGCAAGAAGATCCGCGCCTGCATCCTGACTGAGGATGAGGAGGCTCTTAGCCAGCTGCGGGACAAGGAGGAGAAGAAAGCAGCCAGAGAGGAGAAGAAGCGGAGGTTGCAGGAGAAGAAGAGAGGGCAGGAGGCCCGACAGGCGGCTAAGAGGAGGAGGTCTGAGCCAGTTGAGGCGAGCAGCAGTGATGAGGAGGCTATCGACAATCCTGCACTCTGTGACGACTCATCTGAATATTCAGATGAGATTGCAGAAGAGCTCGAGTTTGATGCTGCCTCCTATCCATTCGTCCAGAAGGAGCCAGAGGTGAGGGACTTTTTTTTAATATTTCAAAATCTGTAGCCTAGCCTAGGCTAGATTATGTTCATCTATTGCATAAGTAGGCTAAGTCTAGAAGAAAATTTCTATTTAATTGTCAAATTTAGTATCCGAGCTGAATGGCTTGGTTTTAAAGCCAAATTCCTTATTCATTCATTCCATAGGCTAGGCTATTCATTCTTTTTTTTCATATTTCAAAATCTGTAGCCTAGGCTATCCTAGCCTAGATTATGTTCATCTATTGCATAAGTAGGCTAGCCTAAGGCTAGAAGAAAATTTCTATTTAATTGTCAAATTTAGTAGCCGAGCTGAATGGCTTGGTTTTAAAGCCAAATTCCTTATTCATTCATTCCATAGGCTAGGCTATTCATTTTTTTTTTTTCATTTTTTCCCCCAGGTGGGTGACTTTGTCCTGGTCCAGCTTCTCTTCCAGGGGAAGAGGTCTGAGGAGCTTGTCCACTTTGTGGGCAAGGTCATTTCCTTGGAGGAAGACGGGCAGCAGCTGCTGTTGGACTTCCTCAGGATAAGGTCGCCCTTGCTGAAGGACACCTTCCACTTCCCAGCCATCGGGGATGTCGACAGTGTCGACCGCAGCAGGGTGTTGGGGGTCCTCACAGTCAGCACGGGGACCACCCAACGACAAGCAAACCTCATCAAGGTCCTCCCTCCCTTGAGGGACTTTAACATGCATTAGTTTTAAGTCATTCACTTTAAAATGCATTAGTTTTAAGTCATTCACTTTAAGATTCATTAGTTTTAAGTCATTCACTTTAACATGCATTAGTTTTAAGTCATTCACTTTAACATGCATTAGTTTTAAGTCATTCAGTTTCCCATTTTTGTTTAATATATATATTTTTGTATTACATTGAGATTTTGCTACCAATTGTTTTATTCCACCTTTCAGTGTCATGTTCTGGATGTTTTTACTAAGAAAAAATATAAAACATTGGTTTAAGTGTGTTTTTGGTGGACCAAAACATCCGTCCGGGTTGAGACCACAACCCCGTCCGGGTCGTGACCACGCGGTCTTGACCCGGACAGAGAATTTTGGATTTTAAAAACGGCTGTAAAACCCAAAATATAATATCTACAGATATGAAACTCATAGCATAAGATGGGGCATTAATTAAACTTTCTTTTAAGCACAAAATCTCTCCTGTAGCTCAATAACTTTTTTTTTATGAATATTATTCATTTTACTGTCCGGGTCGTGAACACATCACCCTACCTCTTAGCAAGCGGAAATATTTCCTTGTGGTAAAAATCAGCTTGTGTGAAGACATACCTCCTTACAAGCGGTAATTTTCCCTTGTGCAATTATCAGCTCATGTGGAAACAAGTAAAAAGCGGAAATTTTCCCATGTGGTAAAAATCCTCTCGTGTGAAGCCAGCCTAAAGCTTGTCCCATTTGTCACAAGATTCTTCTTCAAAAAAAGGCTCGGCTTATCTAAGTAAAGCAATCAACTGCCAGATTGGAATAAAACGAAACTATGATTGGAGCATCTCCAAAGTACTTAATTTATATATATTTTTTGACGTGGGTCCATTCGATCTCATTCCTTTCCCCTCCTTCCTGGCATTTCCTGTGTGTACATCAACGTCGCTGATAACGACGCTGTAGGCCAATCGGGTCAGGAAATAAAAGTCAGGCGGGCCCCTAAGGATTAGGTCGTGGACGTAAGATATACGGTGATACCCATGGCGTGAAAATTACTTGATAGGCAGAAAGGAAAAAAATGTCTGCTGACGATCTCCCAACCCGTTGCGGGTGGGGAGAATATGGTGCCCTGGGGAAATTTGTATATGTATTTATTATCAGCTTCAATGGAAATGAGAAGGTTTGGTCTAAATAGTTTATTTAGATGTTTTTCATTTTTTTTTTACACCGGGGCTCAGAG
>NC_090749.1:62645044-62650044 GCF_036898095.1 Palaemon carinicauda
GCTAATATTTTATACCCTTAATCGTTATAGACATTCTGTATTGATAATTGTTTACAATGCCCACGCATTCACCAGTCATCATAATTGTAATTTTTTTTTTATAATAAAAAAAAAAATATTTTCAAATATCGACCAATACTTTAATGTGGGAATATAGAAGATATTCTGGCAGTCCCTGTCTCAGCAGAAATGATACTAACAATATTTGTTCAAGTGTTGGGGAGACAACCCGAGATATGTCAACAATAAACATATGTCCGTCTCCCTATTAGGTGAAGTATGGGCAAAGGTGTCCCTCGAGGGCTTTCCATTAGGCAAACCTCGCCTTAGTGGTTTATTGTCTTTAGATAAAGTGGCCGATTATTGGCTTGAATGCTTCCTCTTACAAAATTCAAAAGAATATTCTAAGCGCCTGAGATTAATCATAGAACCTTTGGTTATAAAATATTTTATCCTTTTAAGAAAATAATAGATTTTATATTTGCAAATATTTGATGCTTTTTTTTCCTCATATTCTGGTTCAGGGTTTTTCACGTAAAGGTTTGTCGAAGATAAAGACTCAATTTCGTGATTAGTAATTTTTAGCCGTTTGGATTCAGTCATGAAGGATAAGTAAAATCCAAAATGAACGATCTTTCATAACAAAACAGGGTAAAAAGAAATAAATTTACAAATTAAACAGTCTCCCATGCAACATCTCTCAAATAAATAAGGTAAAATGTTTAAATCATTTAAAAGAATAATCCTCTTTTAACAGAATATCACGAAACCTGATTTATAAGTAATAAAAAAGTCTAAACGAACGATCCCCAATAACAAACCAGTCGGGTAAAAATGCGAAACGAACGATTCCCAATAATAATCCAGTTGGGTAATACGGAACAAATTCAAAGCGAACGAGCCTGCATAACGAGGCACACTAAGGGTACACGCACCGCCAGCCAAACTGAATCACATATCCTTCAAGAAACGGAACGTCACGTCCTAGGGGATGATCAATTTCGGTCGAGGGGTGCTGGAGATGACAGGAGGAGGAGAAGGAGGAGGAGGAGAAGGAGGGTTGGGTGGGAAGATGGGTATGGTAGGTTAGGATTACCTCTCAAGACAGATGCACAGCATTAGTAAGGACACATCAGTAGCAGGAGAGGAGGAGGAGGAGAGGTAGGAGGACGAGACAATGACAACACGACCTGTGGTGGAAATCAGATAGAATTGGGGGCAGTCAAGAATCTGAGATCACCTTCCTTAATCTCGTGGATGAGAAGAGCCTTTGAAGATTGTGGGGAGACGACGGTGATAGGATGGGGTTAATGTATTACACGCTGAGATGGATAGATTTGGATGTGGGATGCTGGGGGGATGGTGCGGTTCAGGTAGATACTTGATGACAGGTAAATGTAGATAGGCTGGACAGAATAGATTAATGCAGAGGTTTGTAGTTTCAATAGATTACTGTATAAATGTTCTGTAGGTACAGGGAAGATATTCACGAGTTTGAATGAGGAATGAGGTGATGCAAAAAGTAGTATTTAAGAAAGAGGATAAAGCTTGGGATACGTAATGTATATTTAATAGATCACTTGGTACATATATTGGAATAAATGTTATTCTCGAGTGAAACCATGAATTGATGATGTCACATTGGGTGAATAATATAGGATAAAGCTTCTTACAAGATTTGCTACTGATAGATAATAACAGCCTCATACACACACAATTATACATATCATCATGAAGTACGGGGTGTTCGATGTCGAACGGCCGTGGCCATCTGCACAAAACTTTTCCATTCATTCCGGTCTTGAGCACTCCTTTCCAACTCCACCATCGTTAGCCCGCACATCTCCATGATATTGTCACTCAATCTAGTTTTAGGCCTTCCTCTCGTTCTTGTACCATAGACTGATCCAATTAGTAGCGTTCTTTCCAGAGTATTGTGTTCCCGAACCTGGTGTCCAATAAAAGTTAGTTTTCTTTCATCCAAAATGTCAAGTAATCTTTTTTCGATATTAATCTTTTGTAGAACTTCCACGTTAGTCTTTTTCTCAATCCAGCTTATCCTAAGGACTCTTCTGTAACACCATAGTTCAAAACTTTCTAATCTTTTCCGATATGTAGCTTTTAAAACCCAACATTCTAAGGCGTATGATGCAATGGGGAAAACAAGTGATTTGAGAAGCCGCTTCTTTGTGTTTAGAGTGATATGTCTGTCTTTCCACACATTGCTTAGTGCGATGGTTGCATTCTTTGCAATACCAATTCTTCTTTTGATCTCTTGAGAGTCGTCTCCATTATTGGTGAAAGTTGCTCCAAGGTAAGTAAATTCAGTGACATTATCTAGGGCAACTCCGTCTAGTAGGATTTCTTGATCAGACGGGGCTTTTTGACACTTCATGACCTTTGTTTTCTTAGCGTTTAGGTACAGTCCCACTTTTTCACTCTCAGCTTTTACTTTTGATACTAATGTTTGAGGGTCCTCCATACTTCCAACGATTAAAACCACATCGTCAGCATATCTGAGATTAGTGATCTTTTGTCCTCCAACAGTTATGCCTCCTTCGTAGTCTTCAAGCGCATTTCTCATTATGGTTTCCGAGTAGATGTTAAAGAGGTGGGGAGAAACAATGCATCCTTGTCTGACACCTTGTCCGATGTTAAACCAATCCGTTAGGCCATAAGATGTTCGCACTGCTGCTTTCAGAAGTGATATGACATGAGGTGGAAAACCCATAGAGTACATGTCGTTCCATAAGATGTCATGTGCAACTGTATCAAAGGCTTTAGTGTAGTCAATAAAACAAAGGAATATATATATATATATATATATATATATATATATATATATATATATATATATATATATATATATATATATATATATATATATATATGTATATATATATATATATATATGTGTGTGTGTGTGTGTGTAAATAGTTGGACGTCTGGCAGCAAACCCTCTTTTTGTGATTGAATATATATATATATATATATATATATATATATATATATATATATATATATATATATATATATATCAATATATATATATATATATATATATATATATATATATATATATATATTTACATATATTGATATAAATATATATATACATACTCACTTATACCAAAGGCACTTCCCCCAATTTTGTGGGGTAGCCGACATCAACAATGAAACAATAAAAAAACAAAGAAGGGGACCTCTACTCTCTACGTTCCTCCAGCCTAACCAGGGACTCAGCCGAGTTCAGCTGGTACTGCTAGGGTGCCACAGCCCAACC
Source organism: Palaemon carinicauda (assembly GCF_036898095.1). NCBI lineage: Eukaryota > Metazoa > Arthropoda > Malacostraca > Decapoda > Palaemonidae > Palaemon > Palaemon carinicauda. The sequence goes on from NC_090749.1 coordinate 62,648,328, forward strand.
TCCCATATATATATATATATATATATATATATATATATATATATATATATATATATATATATATATATATATATATATATATATATATATATATATATATATAAATAAATTTCTACCTCATACTTGGGATCGAACGCTAGCCCCTTCTAATGAAAGGCCAGGCCGAAACCAACCAAGCCACGAAAGGCCAGGTCGAAACCAACCAAGCCACGAAAGGCCATTATAAAGATATCGGAACCTGACGCTACCCAGCTGTCCGAGGATTTACCTGGCGAGACATCAGTCTCTTACCAGCGAGTTTTACCCGACATCCCGGCCCACCACGTGACACAATTGGTAGTAATTCATTCAAATGAACTCCAGTCCGACAGAACTCTAAGCAGGGACGTTTCCAATAGCTCAACTTTAATGTCCTGTTTCTGGTAATTTCTCTCTTTATGTATTTACAGTAGGTGTTACACATGCATGAAATTTTGCCTTTTAAGTAAATGTCGTGGTAAAACTTATTTATGTTCTGACAGTAAAGGAAAACAATCATCCAGATGATGTAGAAAATTAAGAAAATGCTTTTCCATCGACCAGAGCTATCTTGCTACTGGTGTGGTGTCCATCTCATTTTCTGGATTGCCAAGGAGGTGGATCAATATAAATTTGTCAAGGTATAGCAGGATTATACCATTTGGAGCAAAAAGGGGTATTGGTGTTAGAGTGAATTCATGGCCTGCCAATAGGCTCTTTCTGGTTGATATTTCGGCTGGAACTGGACAGAACCACCAGTCTGCTGTAAAAGGCTTTGGCCTCCTTCAGATGCATAGTCTTGTTTCAGTTTTGCTATTTTTTTTTTTTTTTTGCTCGCAGATATGAACATGTTGGTGTCCTCCATTGATTTTTCTTACATGCAGTCACTATACAGCTTTTGAACAGTCACATAAAACCATTAGAATTGTATGCAAATTACTGAAATTATTGTTATTATTGAAATTATTGTTAAAATATCATTATTATTATTATTATTATTATTATTATTATTATTATTATTATTATTATTATTATGTTGTTGTTATCACCCAAATTTTAAAATTATTATCTGCATTCAAGATCGTTGGTACATACTAATCAAGGATTGAGGTATGAGTGATCATAATGCGCAGCTTGTTATCTTCAGCAGCCAAAGGATTTCCATATGTGCAAGCTGCAGCAAGGGTTCTTTACTACCCTGTTCAGCTTCCAGTAGGCTGGCTTCTTACTGTCCAAGGAAAACATGCTTTGTCTGGCAGGTTCTTTGGTATATAACATCAGTTGAATGCACATCCCTGGTGGAATGCATGTGTTTAGTCTTGATCTTAATGTGTCATTATTGTAGACTACTCTTTGTCGTCTCCGCATTGGTCACATTCGGATGACATACGAGTTTCTGCTGGCTGGCCAACATCAACCTTATTGTGACAACTGTTTGAACCCTTGGGAGTGAGGCATTCGTTGACTGAATACCCCACTTATAGCGCAGAAAGAAACAGATATCTGTTTGAGGTTCGAGGTGGGGATGGCATTTTCATCTTTGCCAAGATCTTTGGACACGACGTGTCGTACAATGCTAGAGGTATTTTTAGATTTATTTCAGAAGCAGCTCTTCTGAAAGATATTCAACTTTTATAACATATTTGTTTCTATATCAATTGAACATTTTTTAATCTTTATTTATAATAAACAATATCGA
>NC_090749.1:62660044-62662544 GCF_036898095.1 Palaemon carinicauda
CTTATGCATCGGAGACTTGGAGCCTCACGAATGCATTAAAACACAAGCTAGTTACAACTCAAAGAGCTATGGAAAGAATAATGATGCGAATAACACTGAGACACAGAAAAAGACCAACATGGATACAAGAGAAAACTAAAGTAGATGATATTCTAACAACATGTAAGAAAAAGAAATGGTCATGGGCAGGACATATAATGAAAAGGGCAGACAATAGATGGACATTAAACATAAGAGAATGAATCCCCAGATATTGTATAAGAAGTAGGGGAAGGAAGAGAAGACAATTTAATTGCATTTTTTGCTTGTAAAAATTAAAAAAAAATTTATGTTGTGGTTAAACGTGTGTTTTTAGGGGCCTTATGGCAACGGAAGTAGTTTCTCTTTTCTGGGGACACATACTTTGGGTTAGGATGTACAGCTCTCTGGAATAATACTGATAGAGAAAGATTCTCTCTCTCTCTCTCTCTCTCCTCTCTCTCTCTCACTCTCTCTCTCTCTCTCTCTCTCTCTCTCTCTTTCTGTGTCAATCACCCTGTTTTGACTCTAAGCAATAAGTGTAGTTGCAATATCAACAATAAATGCAGCTGATCATGGCGTACACGAACCCTTGCACTATGTTAACACCGACAATTGAATTATATATATATATATATATATATTATATATATATATATATATATATATATATATATATATATATATATATATATATATATATATATATATGACCCGTGCAGACGGATAATGAGACGTCGGCATATGGGTTTTCTCTCCATTTATTATGAAAGGTTCGTTCGTAAGTACACTATACACAACTGCATTCTCAGGTGAGGGACCTGTCAACTCGAGTGCTCACCGGCAACTAACTACTCCCTTCGTTACCAAAATGCAACCATTGCAAAACATGCTGACAAATAGGTTTTTGTTGAATACTCATTATATTGAGTTCATCTACCTTTACGTAAAACACACTCATGTATACATGAATTAGGACATTACTTACCTCCCCCCCCCCCCAGCTCCTCACTGCGGGAGCAAGTGCGCACTCACCCTCACTAGTGTATGATATATGGAGGACACTGCAACCCGGAATAGACTTGGCATGTGCTAAACAGAAGTGCAACATAAAATATATACTGTATATATAGAAATCACCCCACCCCCCCTAAAAAAATAACACATCTTCCATAGAAAAATAAAAAAGATAAATATTGCATATAGAAATGTACACAGCACAATATAAATAATTCTACTAATTTTCTTCTTAAGATCTCTGCAACCAAAACACAGAATACCCAAAGTGAAAAAAATCATAACATCAGGTCTACATAACCTCATGAATAACCTCCCTTTGATTGCTAGCAATACGTACTTTTTGGGCGGGACAAATGTAGCTTGAGCTCCCCCCCCCCCCCCCTGCATTAACTTCTCCTACCACCATCTCATACACGCCCATTCACCTCCTTATCCTACTAACACTCATTGTACTCACTCTCCTCAATTTAGTACTTGTCTATATGCATCTGATAGCTGATGTCCATCCTAGCATTCCTAAAATATGAGTAATATGAGTAAAATGTCATTGAGTGTCCCACCAAATCATATTCAATTTCTTATTTTTCATTAAAAAGGAAATAGCTTCAGTTCCTTGGAGATTCATAGTCTCATGTTCCTCTTCCCCCCCCCCCCCCCAATGTAGTTACCAATTGTATTCTATTAACAATCAAGTAATTCATGGTTTATCTCAACATGGGTGTTGTATATTTCGTTGCCGGAACTGTCATTCCCTTATAGGGTTAACCTCGGGCATTTGTTTATTCATTTATTTATTTGACACCTTATTTTTTTATCATTATTTAGCAATGAAATGCACTAGAGTCTTACATTTCAATATCCCAGGCCTAAAGAAAGCGTTAGACATGCTTCAGGCAGGTGAAAAGGTTTAATGGTTGATGTCATTAAATATGAGTGCAATTGAGGGTTTTTTTTTAAAGGGGGGAGTGGTCAGTGGGGTCCACTATATATATATATATATATATATATATATATATATATATATATATATATATATATATATATATATATATATATATATATTTATAAATAAATAAAATATAATATATATATATATATTATAATATATATATATATATATATATATATAAATAAATAAATATAAATATATATATATATATATATATATATATATATATATATATATATATATATATATATATATATATAAATAAATATAAATATATATATATATATATATATATAAATAAATAAATATAAATATATATATATATATATAAATAAATAAATATAAATATATATATATATATATATATATATATATATATATATATATAAATAAATAAATATAAATATATATATATATATATATATATATATATATATATATATATATATATATATATATATGTGTGTGTGTGTGTGGTGTGTGTGTGTGTGTGTGCGTGCGCGTGCGTGTGTG
>NC_090749.1:62670044-62672544 GCF_036898095.1 Palaemon carinicauda
ATATGTGTGTGTGTGTGTGTGTGTGTATGTGTGTGTATACATACACACACAGCACACACACACACAAATATATATATATATATATATATATATATATATATTAATATAGTATATATATATATATATATACTTTTATCATATATATATTTAGAAATAATAATTTGGCAAGAATTTTCAACTTCTTTTTAAACTGAATAATTGTTGTAAATATCATTTTCACAAGTTTATATTTTTATTCTTGATAATAGTGGTGACAATAATAATATCTTCCCCTTAGACATATTCCGTTTATACAAGTCTTTTGGAAGGAGGTGGGGGGGGGGGGAGTGGGAGCAGAGTTTTGAAGACGGCAATACCTCCCTGCCGAAGGCGCAGCAGGGAGCTAACTGACAAGGCGCAGGCAGCGCCTTTTGAAAAACCTCAAAAAGGAAATTGACTATTCACAGGGCGCGGCAGAACTGATATATTACTCCCCCTCTCAGCTGTTAGTGTGAGAAGAGTTGCCGAATAGAGAATTCTTATCGGAATTTCCATGGGAAAAGGTTGGGGCTTCGTGTGTACGGGGAAAGAGGTCGATTATCTGAGAGAGAGAGAGAGAGAGAGAGAGAGAGAGAGAGAGAGAGGAGAGAGAGGAGAGAGAGAGAAGAGAGAGAAAGAGAGAGATAATTTTTGTCTGAGAGAGAGAGAGAGGAGAGAGAGAGAGAGAGAGAGAGAGAGAGAGAGAGTGAGAGAGAGAGAGAGAGAGAGAGAGAGATAATTTTTGTCTGAGTGGTTTTCGTAGATCGATATGAAGAGTCAGTATGGCTATAATTTACCTAATTTAGGAAGAATGACACCAATTCTTCAGGAGAGAGAGAGAGAGAGAGAGAGAGAGAGAGAGAGAGAGGGGGGGGGGGGTTGTGTTAAAATAGTGTTTTATCATTATCGGTCTAATTATTATTTGATTAAATTAGACGAATAACAGTTATTATTCTCATCTTCACAGTCAATGCATTTTTAAGTATTAGGGTGGCTCCAAGGATACATGATAAGTTACTTCCATGATCACCCTTTTAACTAGAACGGGCACTTGGTATAGCACATACCTTCGCCACCGTCTCTTTTGTCACCAAGAAAACTGTATTATGTTGTGGGTATTTGATACCAAAACACATATATCGGGATATAGTCAATTGAATTATGCTCAATTTGGCAGTAGTGTCGGGCAAATCCGATAGAAATTGGCCACTCCATGGTAAAAAATTATTTTTTTTTTCTTTGTGACCTTGTTCTTGACTTTTAACCCATTCACTCCCTAAATCATATCAAATTGTCCTGGAATCATGGCCAGTTATCCCGCCAAACTTAACGAGATTCAGTCAAATAGGTTGTGAGTTATGCGCATCCTAAACACACAGACAGACAACACTTATGAAAACATAACCTTTGCCTCAACGAAGTTGAAGAGGATGATAATTATACAATGGGAGACGAACTCATTTTTCGCGGGTAGAAATTTCATATATTTAAATATTGGTTGAATTACCGTAGATTGTTTGGTGACCTATTAAAAAATATGTAGTTTAACCGAGAGTACATTGTCCGTATACTATTTTTATGTTTTTTATGTAATGATTTAAATACAAACATGAATGTGGGTTTTTTTATAACTTAAGTGAGGAATTACCAATTTATAGTTATTTAAGAGCAGTTACTCCCCATTATATGTATAATTTATAAACATATCTATCTATCTTTCTATCTATATATATATACATATATATATATATATTATATAATATATATATATATATAATATATATATATATATATATATATATATATATATATATATATATACTCATTTATTCATTTAACCTTTTTACCCACCCTTCTTTTATTTCATTTCGGTAATTAGGGATTTCAAAAAAATTTTATACATTTAAATTGTTTTGTATCATTTCATTATAATGATGGAATTTTTTTATTCGATCATAGTATGACAATTAGCGTTAATGGAGAGAGAGAGAGAGAGAGAGAGAGAGAGAGAGAGAGAGAGAGAGAGAGAGAATTCAGCTAGACACGTGAGAAGGTCCCATAACTCTCCATTGGGGTTAAGCTCCGTTAGACCCAGAGGCCATTTTTTAATCCGCTTCCATCCTCTTATATTTTCTCTCATAGATGAGAATCTTCCTCAATAGCTGTTACCATCGTTTAGGGGATTTGCATTTCATAGATATATTATTTTAGATGTTCTTTACGACACTGAAATGACTGCTTCTAGGATAATCACTTTCCTTTAGATTTGCCCTCAAATATTTTCTTGATCGAATTCACGGAAGGTAACGTAATATTGAGGGTCCATTGGTAATATGTGTAGTATTTTTATATATCAAGTTGATTTTTTTAGATATTGCACTAAACATGATTAGTATTACCCACGTACTCATATTATATATATATATATATATATATATAGTATATATATATATATATATATATATATATATATATATCTATA
>NC_090749.1:62690044-62692544 GCF_036898095.1 Palaemon carinicauda
TTGACTTGATAATCCGAATAAGCAATCAAGAGCTGTGATATGCATTTTAAGTGTGCGCTTCGAGTAAGCGATTTCATTTGAATTTGGTCAGTTCTAAAAGGACTGAATTCAACAATATTCAACTTTTTTTACTGTGATTCGTAAGACATCTTTTAAAGGAATTTGATAATGTTCCATTTAAGAAATTTCTATTAGAATTAAAGATTTTTAAAGAGGGATATTTAAATTTTTTACTATAAGCAACAATTTGGATTCTCTGTGTATACGTTAATGGGTAATAATTTTGTTATTTCTGAGTGGGGATACCTTAACGTGGTGAAAAGGTTTGTGTATCGCCATGATCATATCTGAGGCTTTTGTCTGCAGTGGATTAGAAACGGCTGCATTTGTTGTTATTTGTTATCTGTAAAAGCATGGAGAATAAAAATGTAGAAAATATGATTCGGCTTTCATTTATGATTTTTACAAAATGTATTCTTTCAATCTCTAATGAGAATTCGAAATTAAAAGATCCTGATTTTAGTGAATCCTATTTTTCCATGGATTAATGATAGGTGCCACTTATTTTTCAATGTTGAATTCACCAAATTTTTATTTCGTAAAGAACTTAACATTAACTTCATTAATGGAATTCCATAGTAATCCTGAAAATTTATGAAATTCTAAGACCATAATTCAGCATATATACAGTTGGCTACACTTTACGGAAAGCTAAGGAGACGTCTAACAGCTGTACAGTGTAGCAGGTAACGCTCTGTTTAGCAGAAGAGAAACTGTTGGCAGCGCTCCATATAAAACAAAACATGTAAGCATGTAAACACCTGATCAAAATTGTTTCTATTAATTTTAAGAAGGGCTGTTAAGCAAATAACACCATTTTTCAATGAACATGCTTTTGATGCCGTGTTTATAAACTCAATGACTTTGTTTTACAGGCCGCGATGCTAACAGTTTCTCATTTGCTAAACGCAGTGTTACTTGCTACAATGTACCTTACAGCTCTCAGATATCTCCTTAGCTTCCAATGAAGTGTACCAGAATTTATTTTGGTAATTATACAGAAAAGTTTTTTGAAATTTCAAAGGCGGGCCAACAGTACAGAAATGCATTTGAAAAAGCTCAAAGGCTGGCCAATAGTAACAGAGAGGCATTTGGAAATTTCAATGGATAGCCAACAGTATAGAGATGCATTTGGAAAGTCAAAGGCTGGCCAACATAATATAGATGTATGTGAAAAGATCAAAGGCTGGCCAACAGTACAGAGATGCATTTGAAAATTTCAAAGGCTAGCCAACAGTACTGAGATGTATTTGAAAAAGCTCAAAGGCTAGCCACCAGTACAGAGATGATTTTGAAATGTTCAAAGGCTGGCCAACAGTACAGAGAGGATTTTGAAAAGTTCAAAGGGCGGGGCAACAGTAAAGAGAGGATTTTGAAAAGTTCAAATGCCGCCCAACAGTACTGAGATGCATTTGAAAAGTTCAAAGGCTGGCCGAAAAGTACAGAGATGATTTTGAGAAGTTCAAATGCTTGCCAACAGCAGAGAGATGATTTGAAAAGTATAAAGGCTGGCCTACAGTACAGAGATGATTCTAAAAAGTTCAAAGGCTGGCCAACAGTACAGAGATGATTTTGAAAAGTTCAAAGGCTAGCCAACAGTACTGAAATGTATTTGAAAAGTTCAAAGGCTGGCCTACAGTACAGAGATGCGTTTGAAAAGTTCAAAGGCTAGCCCACAGTACAGTGATTGCATTTGAAAAGCTTAAAGGCTGGGCTACAGTACAGAGGTGCATTTGAAAAGCTCAAAGTCTGGCCAACAGTACAGAAAAGGTTTTGAAAAGTTCAAAGGCTGGCCAAACAGTACTGAGAATGTATTTGAAAAGTTCAAAGGCTAGCCAACAGTACTGAGATGTATTTGAAAAGTTCAAAGGCTAGCCAACAGTACTGAGATGTATTTGGAAAGTTCAAAGGCTGGCCAACAGTACAGAGATGTAATGAAAATTTGAAAATTTCAAAGGCTGGCCTACAGTACAGAGATGCATTTGAAAAGTTCAGAGGATTGGCCAACAGTACAGAGATGATTTGAAAAGTTCAAAGGCTGGCCAACAGTACAGAGATGATTTTGAATAGTTCAAATGCCTGCCAACAGCACAAAGATGATTTTGAAAAGTTCAAAGGACGGCCAAGAGTACAGAGATGATTTTGAAAAGTTCAAAGGCTGGCCTAAAGTACAGAGATGCATTTGAAAAGTTCAAAGGCTGGCCAACAGTACTGCGATGTATTTGAAAAGTTCAAAGTCTGGCCTAGAGTAAAGAGATGATTTTGAAAGTTCAAGGGATGGCCTAGATTACAGAGATGCGTTTGAAAAGCTCAAGGGCTGTCCAACAGTACAGAGATGTATTTGAAAAGTTCAAATGCTGGCCACAGTACAGAGATGTTTTTGAAAAGTTCAAAGACCTGAAACCAGTACATTACCAAATCCAAAATCTTAAAAAATAAT
>NC_090749.1:62704689-62707189 GCF_036898095.1 Palaemon carinicauda
CGGCTATTTATATGTGGTGCTGTGTGGCAGAGAGAGAGAGAGAGAGAGAGAGAGAGAGAGAGAGAGAGAGGAGGTTATCCCTCACAGAGCCAGGGTTCGACAATCCATCATTTACACATCAAAATATTCTCTCCGATATTTCCACTTTCGGTTGAACTGCCAACACCATCTCTCTCTCTCTCTCTCTCTCTCTCTCTCTCTCTCTCTCTCTCTCTCTCTCTCCTCTCTCTCTCTCTCTCTCTCTCTCTAAAAGGTTTTAAGGGAACTTTGAGCCTCTAAATGTAGATGATTGGAACGACTAATACTGGGAAGGTTTTAACCATTATTCATGTGTTATATATATATATATATATATATATATATATATATATATATATACATATATATATATATATATATATATATATATATATATATATATATATATATATATATATACATACAGTATACATACATATATATATATATATATATATATATATATATATATATATATATATATATATACAGTATACATATATATATATATATATATATACAGTATACATATATATATATATATATATATATATATATATATACAGTATACATATATGTATATATATATATATATATATATATATATATATATATATATTATATATATATATATATATCATCAGCTGTAACTATTCCAGAGCAAAACAAAAACCTCAGACATGTCCTATCACTTCCTCCTGTTTAAGATCTTTCTATGCCAGTTCTCGCACCCGCAAACTTTCTTAGTACATCAACCCATCGTCTTCTCTTCCTTCCTCTACTTTGTAATCTCCAGTGACCCATTTTGTTATTCTCATTATATGTCCTGCCCATGTCCATTTCTTTTTCTTACATGTTGTTAGAATATCCTCTACTTTAATTTGCTCTCGTATCCAGGTTGCGCATTTTATTTTTGTCTCTTAGTGTTATTCCAGTTAATATGGATTTTCGAAAATGAACAAATTCCTACCTTAACTTGATTCCAGATTCCATTGACTCAGATTCTGAATAGTTTTAAAGGCCGGTCAAGGAACAGTGAAATTACCCTATAAAGCAGGACAATGCCCTAGAGACTAACCATATATCATATGATAAGCTCCCAAGCCCCGAGCTAGAACCAAGTAGGGCCAGGCAGTGGCTGCTGATGACTCAGCAGATAAACCTATTGGCTTCTCCACATTTGGTTGCAAATCAGAAATTTAGGACAAGAGAGGTACATTTTATTTTGAATTTATAAGAACTTTGAAGTAATATGAGAAATCTTTGGAATTTTATGGAAAAAATACTCGGTTTTGCAATCATATTTCATGAGAAACTTTATATATAATTTGTCTATCTGGCTAAACGTCTACTGTATGTGTCTACTTTTGCCAAATGACCAGCAGTTTATAATTGGAATTAATTTCTGTTTTTTTTTTTTCCACCCGAAATTATTATTAATATTATTATTATTAGCTAACCAATAACTCTAGTTGGAAAAGCAGGATACTATAAGACCTATACGTGCTCCAAAAGGGAAAATAGCCCAACGAGGAGAGGAAATAAGGAAACGGATAGAATAGTGTGCCCGAGTGTACCCTTAAGCAAGAGAACTCTAACCCAAAACAGTGGAAGACCATGGTACAGAGGCTATGGCACTATCCAATGCTTCGATTTTGGAGTGTCCTTCGCCTAGAAAAGCTGCTTCCCATAGCTCAAGAGACACTTTTACCCTTACCAAGTGGAAAGTAGCCAATGAACAATTAAAATGCAACAGTTAACCCCTTCAGTGAAGAAGAATTGTTTGGAGATCTGTGTTGTCAGGTGTATGACAGAGGAGAATGTGTAAAGAATAGGCCAGACAACTCGGTGTATGTTTAGGCAAAATATTTTGAAATAGTAATGTTAATCTATTGTCTTAACACTTTAGTCAAAGTATTAAAAGTAATTCACATGAAAGATTAATTATAAATTGTGTTTTATCACCAAAGTTATTCTTTTTTATACAAATTATAATTTAAGGTAAGAACAAAATGTTTGGTTTTATGTTAACATTCAACTAGGGTTACATTCCTCAAAGGAACATAATATAACCACTGTATTTATAAAACAGCTGTATTTTTTATTTAAAGCAATTATTGGCTATTTGAAAATATATAAAAAAAAACATTCTATGAATCTATTTTTGTTATTATTATCACTAGTTTGGTGACCCTGATCTCATCCTATGAGTGTAAGATCTCATTGTTACTTATTGTGATTTCCATGAAACTCCTCAAAGCACCAGCCACCCTGTGAGATACTACCACTTTAGAGTTATTAGGTCCTTTGACTGGCCAAAAAGAACTATATTTGGTCCCTCCCTTTTATGTCTCATTTTTCCTTTGCCTACACTTATAACAAGTAGTGTCATCTAATCTTTACACATCCTCCTCTTTCTTCATATATCTGACAACACTAAGATGACTGGAAAATACTTCTAATCTACTTTTCTGCAATTGTT
>NC_090749.1:62719689-62732189 GCF_036898095.1 Palaemon carinicauda
GGCTATTACCATGTTTCTCTACCTAATTCGTAAGGATTCCGACTTGAAACTGGTGAAACCGTTGCCATATTTTCTTAGCCTAATTCAAAAGAATTCATAACTTTAAATCAATCAATCAATCATAATTGAAAAAGGTGTAGCTGTTGCCATATTATCTTACCATAATTAAAAGGATTCAAACTTGAAAGAGGTGTAGTTGTTGCCATGTTTCCATAGCCTAATTTATTGCTTATTAGACAAAAAGATGATATTCAGGTAGAAGTGGCATTCATTGTCTCGCTTATGCAGCCTTGCCATATCTTTCCTTATATCAACCATCCGTGGGGTAATGACAAAGGTACAAAAGTTACACGGTCGCTAATCAAAGGCAAGTCTCAATCACTTTGATGATGAACTACAGTCTCAGGTATTTCAAAAGCTAATCAGGAAACTTCACTGAAAAGATATTTCTCCGATAGGAACTCCCTTTTTTTTTTTTTTTTGTGTTCTTTGTTTGGACGGATTAACACCTGAAAACTTTTGATTTTTTTGATAATGTTTTTTTTTTTTTTTTTTCGAAGAGCCGAGGAATGTTCCCTACAAACCTTTCCTCAAGAACTTAGCTTTTTTTAGGGTCATGGGGTTAGAATCGCTGCTCCCGACCTTCAAAAGTATATATAAAAAAGATCTTTCCAGCAAATTAATGTTTAGGGAATAGAAACCCTTAAAAAAACGGTCTTTTTCTTTGGGCGGTTGAGTGATAACCAATTAAACTTCCTCGGTTTTATTGTCTGGGAAGAAATCGTGGAATTTCTTCCGACTCGGCTTACTACTTACTCTGTCCTTTTCGTGGCTCACTGTAAAGAGTTCCTGCTTATCCTCTTAAACTACGTAACTTATCATCCTTTCACTTGGGTGGTTGGTTCCAACTAGGCTGTTCTACTTCTTTAACTTTACTTTTCTTCAATCATTATCTCTCTATGTATAAAAGAAATGGCGAACCTCTGATGATAATAATAATAATAATAATAATAATAATAATAATAATAATAATAATAATAATAATAATAATAATAATAATAATAATAATGTCAGTACGTAATTTGTTTTTCATTAATGTAAATTCTATTATTTCAACTTTTGATTAATAACTACAATATTCAAAGGATCTCTCTCTCTCTCTCTCTCTCTCTCTCTCTCTCTCTCTCTCTCTCTCTCTCTCTCTCATTTACTCAAAGAACAAACTATTCCCCATCATCCAAAACTTTAATTGTACCTAACAGAGCAAAAACTTAATCCCAAACATTTACTTAGAACTCAACAAATAGCATCACCATCTGTAACTTAACATCACAAAAAGAGTCTTAATTAATTCTGTCCTGAATTTTATCGGAAATTAAGATTCGCTCAGGAAGGAAAGTCAGGTCAGATGATATGTGTATAGAGAGACAGTTTCTTTCATTTTATATAAGATCACTTTAATAGAGAAGATTGAAAGGGAAGCCGTAAGCCCCGTGAAAGTCCATAATACAGGAAATTGGCCTTCCAAGCTCTGCCCATAAAAGATAAACAGAAGGACAAGATATGCTGAGCCTTTACTCACTAGGATAAAAGAACTGTGTGTATGTGTGTTTATATATATATATATATATATATATATATATACATATATATATATATATATACATATATATATATATATATATATATATATATATATATATATATATATATATATATATATATATATACATATATATATATATATATATATATATATATATATATATATATATATATATATATATATATATATATATATATATATATATATATATATACATATATATATATATATATATATACATATATATATATATATATATATATATATATATATATATATATATATATATATATATATATATATATCCCTTTCTAAATGGCGATGCTTCAACATGTGAAAAAGTTTGTATATCCATGATCAGCAAAATTGTACCAGTCATGGCCACCCGTACTAAGATGGTTGGCTGTAAGGGATCAGACTAAAATCTCCCACCATCACCAATCAGCAGTAACCAGCGTTTGGAAGAAAACTGGCTAACCCCAGGCATGAATAAGGCCATGTTTGAGGCATTTCTCCTACAGTGAATACGAAACGGCTGCATTTGTTATATATATATATATATATATATATATATATATATATATATATATATATATATATATATATATATTTATATATATATATATATATATATATATATATATATATATACATATATATATATATACATATATGTATATAAATATATATATACATATATATATATATATATATATATATAAATATATAAATACATATATATATATACATATATATATATATACATATATGTATATAAATATATATATACATATATATATATATATATATATAAATATATAAATACATATATATATATATATATATATATATATATATATATATATATATATATGTATATATATATATATCGATATAAATATATATATATGTATATGTAAATATATATATATATATATATATATATATATATATATATATATATATATATATATATATATATATATATATATATATATATATATATATATATATATATATATATATATATACATATATGTATATATATATATACATATATATATATATATATATATATATATATATGTATATATATATATATATATATATATATATATATATATATATATATATATATATATATGTATATATTAATCAACCAAGAAACCACATAATGGAAAAATAGCATCTTCTGTAACTACATTTATCCTATTTATATTCACGAAAAGGTGAACACTTCTACAGGCAACTTTCTCCAAAGAATTGCAAACACCCATAAGATTATCTTGTGCATAATCGGATGCTTAATTATGTTAAAATAAAAAAACAATAGTCTAAGAACATATGTATCCCAAGTACCAGTATTCCTTAAATTAAACAATGTACATCGGCGGTGGGACCAGAGATACCATACCAGGGCTCAGCGGGAATGGGAAACAGCCTATGCTAAAACAGGTCCCCTGAAAATAACAGGAAAATTCTTTGCCCCAATAGAGAGAGAGAGAGAGAGAGAGAGAGAGAGAGAGAGAGAGAGAGAGAGAGAGAGAGAGAGAGAGAGAGTGTATGTGTGTTCCCTATCTCACTCTCTCTTTCTACATAGCTCGACTTGCTGACAAACACCAAGCTTAATTGTTCTTTTTCTCTTTTTCGTCTTGACCGTTTTGTTTGTACAAACGCAAACGATCTAATTCTATTCCTGAAATCTTTTTTTTGGCTTTCGGCAAAGGATCTAATTGCCCTAAATAGGATCCAATTCACTTCAGGAATGTCTTTTGTTGCTCCGAGAGAGAATTATAGTCCAGACGTGAGGGATCTGGAAGTATGCAGCTGATGCGATGCTGTCTCTCATTTAATTAAATCTGCCCTTACAAAACGAGAAAATGAGAGAGGAAATTAAGATAATTACTTTCACGTGTGCGTGTATATATATATATATATATATATATATATATATATATATATATATATATATATATATATATATATTTATTTTTATATATATATTTTTATATATATATATATATATATATATATATATATATATATATATATATTTATATATATATATATATATATATATATATATATATATATATATATATATATATATATATATTTATTTATATATATGTCTACAACGGATTTTGAGCGAAGCGAAAAATCTATTTTTGGGTGAGATGGCCATGCCGTCCTGATGGAAGTTCCTATAGGGTAGCTTCCTAGGGTATATTACAACTACGGCGATATTCCCAGAGAATTTACCTTAAGGTACCAGAATTCTAACTCCTGGAGCGAATATCCCTCGTGAAAGGGATATCGCGACATATCAGAGGACGTATTCTTGACACGCCACATGGCAATCTGCACCCCGAACAGAGACTTCGTATCGCAGGGGGCAATTGACAAGAAACGAATGCGGGAAAGAAAAAGGGGGAGCCGCTCCCAAGGCTCCCTATCTCCCATCTCGTAAGCGTGCCTGGCGCCAATCCTGGCGACATCTGTATTCCTTGTAGCGTACACGAGGTGCTACAGATACTGTATGTAGGGAGGGGTCCTACAGCCCTTTCTTAGAGAGGCAAGGGCGGGTCCATCAGGACGACATGGCCATCTCACCCAAAAATAGATTTTTCGCTTCGCTCAAAATCCGTTTTTTGGGCTCAAGCCATGTCGTCCTGATGGAAGTATACCAGAGCATTACTGTATCTGTGGATTCTCAGAACGTGCCGTACTCCCCGGAGGTAATTTTTCCCGGTCGACTAGACCTAGAGACCTAAGATGTTACCGTTATACATCTTTCCAACTAACTATAAACCATGTTAGAGCTTCCTGCCCCCTACAGAGATGAGTCCTATTAGACTCTGGAAAAGTCTCGAAGAGTACATATACCTATGTATGAATACCAGGCAAGCTAATATAGTGGTCTCACCCTATATTAAGTAAAGCATAGTTTGTAAAGAACCACTGCGTCAATATGAAATATCGACCAGTTATCCGCACAATACTTGTATTGGACAAAGGTTTATATCCGCATAGGAAGAAACTAGTAAAACCGCCCTCGTCCCCTTATGGGACGGAGTCCTCCCGTTAAGGGAAGCATAAACCAATGCAACATAGATTGCATAAAGGAACAATTCTATTAGAATTATCCCAGATAAGGTACATAGAATAAATGCTCAATTATACCAATAAATTGACACAGGTGAAAGAGACGCAAGGTTCTCAAGAACAAGTTTATTGATAGACAATAAATAGACAGGTTAACAATAATTATATATATATATAAAAAGAGGATAACCCAAAACTTTAAGCATAAGTATGATAGTAAACAGAACTTGTTTATCTGAAAGAAAAAACATTAAATGCCACTTTTTTAAGATACCGAGGTATCAAGCCATAAAAGTCTGTATTACAAATCAATCACATTAGCGTTAGAAACGCTCGGCACACATGTCTGCACTTATGCTAGGTTCACCTTTGGAAATGGAACAGTCTATATGGGCACTCAGTGCCCTCATTTAGTTTGTAGTACAGTATGTAACTACACACTCACCCTGGAATTAATCGTCCCAATTAAAGCCACTGTTCCTCGCAGAGTTAAACAGTAGGGTTAACGACGCGACCCACTGCTACCACAGATCTCTTTAGTTCCTCTACTTGCTTCGCATAGTGGCGAAAGAACACTTTGGAAGACTTCCAGCCAGTGTATGAACGGAGATGTTCAAAATCCATACAATTAAAGAAATTTAAGGATGAGGCAACTTTCCTCGGATCGTGACCTGCGGGTGTACTGTCAGGATCCGCTCTGCGAATAAAATATGTGATTTTCGCTCTGAGTTGATTCAGAGATAAATTTGAGCCTGATGTTTCTCCCCTGAATAGTTGACCACCCTTGAAGTCTGAAGTTCTACGAAGATAGACCTTTAGGCATTCTACTGGACATAGAGATGCATCTTCTTTCAGAGGGCAGATTCTCCAGGGACCCCACCTGTTGGTGGGTAACTCATTCTTGGCGAGAAACGTAGGATCCGGAAATAGGTTCAGTTCTCCCCCATCCAGGAACTGAACACGACCTGCCTCTCTCGAGAGGGCTACGATCTCACTAACCCTGGCCCCGGACGCGAGTGCAAATAGGAAAATAACTTTTTGTGTCAAATCCCTTAACGCACACTCTTCATTGCTCAACAGAGAAGCGAAATGAAGAACTTTGTCTAAAGACCATGAAATGGGCTTTGGAGGTGCTGAAGGTCTGAGCCTAGCGCAGGCTTTCTGAACTTTATTAAAGATCTCGTTACCTAGGTCGACCTGGAAGGCATATAGAATGGGTCTTGTCAAAGCAGACTTACACGCTGAAATCGTGTTAGCTGCCAACCCTTGACCATGGAGGTGGATGAAGAAAGATAAGCAGAAGTCTGTCGAGATCTCCTGCAGACTCTTCGCCTTGACAAAGGCCACCCATTTTCTCCAAGATGACTCATATTGCCTTCTAGTAGATTTGCACTTATTCCTCTAGGAAGTCTATGCTGGCTTTCGAAATCCCTAAACGCTTTCTCACCGCTAGGGAGAGAAAATCATGAGCTGCAGGGTCCGGGTTTTCTGTAATGAAGCGCAGACAGTCGACTTCTGGACTCGCTGGGTCAGAACTGGATGTGGTAGCGGCACAAACTTCAGCTGTAGTTTCAATGCCAAGGGGAACCACATGCTGTTCGGCCACTTGTGGGCCACTATTGCCGCTACCCCCTTCAAGGATCTTAGTTTGTTGAGAACCCTCAACAGAAGGTTGTGAAGAGGGAACAGATAAATCCTGGACCATCTGTTCCAGTCGAGGGACATCACGTCCACTGCTTCCGCTAAGGGGTCCTCGTACGGGGACACGTACAGGGGCAACTTCTTGTTGTCTTTCGTCGCAAAGAGGTCTATCTGCAGTTCTGGGACTTGATTCAGAATGAAGGGGAATGATCCTGCGTCTAAGGACCATTCCGACTCTATCGGTGTGAACCTGGATAGAGCGTCCGCTGTCACGTTGCGGACTCCTTGAAGGTGAACTGCCGACAGGTACCACTTCTTCTTTTCCGCCAATCGGAAAATGGCCAACATCACCTGGTTGAGAGGTGGTGACCTCGACCCTTGTCGATTCAAGCATCTCACAACTACCTCGCTGTCCATCACCAACCTTATGTGGATCGAGTGACGCGGGGAGACTTTCTTTAAGGTAAGGAGCACTGCCATAGCTTCTAGAAAGTTTATGTGAAAGGTCTTGAATAGCTTGGACCATGTCCCCTGGACTTTTTTCCGATGAGAGTGACCTCCCCATCCCTCCTTTGAGGCGTCTGAGTGAATCGTCACCGACGGGGGAGGTGGCTGAAGAAGAACCGACTTCTTTAGATGTCTGGCTTGGGACCAAGGCCTGAGAAGAGTACGTAGCCGAAGCGGAACTGGTCTTCTCAGATCTCTTCGCGCGTTTGATGCATAACTTCTCCAAACTCCGGTTGCATCCTTTAGCAGTGCTCTTAGCACTGGGTCTGTCACCGAAGCAAACTGGAGAGAGCCCAGTACCCTCTCCTGTTCGCGTCTTGATATTCTTTCGGAATCTAGAAGTCTCTTGACAGAACCCGCTATCTCCTTCCTTTTCTTCGCCGGGATGGAGAAACGGTGTGACAAAAGGTCCCAGTGGATTCCCAGCCACTGCAACTTCTGAGATGGAGAAAGTCGAGACTTTTTTCTGTTGAACTTGAAGCCTAGGTACTCTAGGAACTGGATCACTTGACTGGAAGCCTGCAAGCATTATGTCTCGGATGCTGCCCACACCAACCAGTCGTCCAGGTAGGCTACTACCTGAATTCCCTTTAGGCGTAATTGTTTGAGAGCTGCGCTCGCAAGCTTTGTGAAAATCCTTGGGGCTATGTTTAGCCCGAATGGCATGGCTCTGAAGGCGTATAGTCTTCGTTGTAGCCTGAACCCTAGGTAGGGGGAGAGTCGACGGCTGATTGGGATGTGCCAATAGGCGTCTGACAAGTCTATAGAGACGGAGTATGCCCTCTTGGGCAGTAAGGTCCTTATGTGTTGCAGTGTTAGCATTTTGAATTTGCAATTCACTATGAACTTGTTGAGTGGCGACAAGTCCAGAATGACTCTGAGCTTTTCCGAGTCTTTCTTGGGAACACAAAACAGCCTCCCTTGGAATTTGATGGATTTCACCCTTCGGATCACATTTTTCTCCAACAGTTCTTGAACGTACTCCTCCAGAACGGGGGTGGAGTGTTGGAAAAACCGAAGGCACGGGGGTGGAGTGCTGTACCAGCTCCAGCCCAGTCCATTCTTGAGTAGGCTGTGGGCCCAGGGATCAAAGGTCCAACGATCCCAAAATTTCAGAAGTCTCCCTCCTACCGGTATCATTTCACTTGGACTGTCGTCCTGTGGTCTTGCCTCCTTGACCACGACCACCCCTGAATCCCCTTCCCCTTGAGGGGCGCCTAGACGAGCCTCTGGCTGCTCCTCTAGGCTTTGCTCGAAAGGAAGAAGACTGCCCTTCGAACGTTGGGGTGAATGCTGTGGACTGTGTCGACACAGCCTGGGGTACCCACTGAAAAGTGGTCGGGGTTTGTGCCACCATCTGGGGCACTGGAGGCAATGGCAATTGCAGTTGCTGTTGCTGTCTAAAGGGCTTGGCTGGCCGAGACGGTAGCCTAGACCTCATAGTCTTCCTCTTAGGTTGAGGACCCTCCTCCGGGGAAGACTTTCTTTTGATAGCCAGGCCCCACTTCTGGAGAAGGTTTCTATTCTCCAAGGCGGCCTTATCAACTTCTTTGACCAAATCGGTAGGGAAAAGGTTTTTTCCCCAAATGTTGGAGGAGATTAATTTCCTTGGCTCGTGCCTCACCGTAGCCGCGGTGAACACGATCTCCCTGCAAGCTCTCCTCGCCTTGAAGAAGTCATAAAGGTCCTTCGTCACTGTGGCCAGATGAGTCTTAGCCACCACCATGAACATTTCATGGACCTTGGGGTCACTTGCCATCGTCTCAAGAGTAGTCTGAAGAGACATTGAGGCAGCCAGTCTTTCTTTTGTCTCGAACTCTCTTTGCAAAAGAAAGTCAGACAGCTTGGGGAGGTCCTCGCCGAACTGCCGTCCGGCAATATCAGCCTCCAACTTTCCAACTGAGAACGTAAGATGGACGTCCTTCCAGTCTTTGTGGTCCATAGGCAGGGCCAGCGACAAGGGTTTACTCTCCTCTAGGGAGGGGCAAGGCTTGCCGGCCTCGACTGCCTTTAGTACAGCCGCAAACCCTTTCTGTAAAAAGGGGAAGGCTCTAGCAGGAGAGGACACAAAGGAAGGGAGCTTCTTGCTCAATGCAGCTACCTTTGAGTTAGAGAAGCCCCTCTCTTTCATCGAGGATGAAAGTAGAGCTTGAGCCTTAGCATGGTCCATCACTATGACCTCCTTCGGCTCTGTCTCCTCTTTTGAAGCTGGTTCCTTCCTCAGCCGGACATAACAGTCCGGATATGATGCCTTGCTGGGCCAGAATTCCACCTCCTCTAGGGGAACTGAGCCCAGCTTATCCGAGATGACGATCTTTCCAGTCGTCATTGGCATGTGCTCAGCATACTTCCATGGGTTAGCATCTGAGCACAAGGGAAGGTCTTTCACATTGAGCCTTTATATATTTTTGATACATTAATGTCTGGATTCTCTTAACGACCTCAGGATCAGAGCCCCAGGCGAAATCACACAAAGACAAGAGCTTGGCTCCGGCCGGGAATCGAACCCTGGTCGGCAAGCTTGTATAGACAGTGACTAAGCCACTTGGCCACGAAGAAAGATAAAAGTCAATTACAATTCTTCTGTACTTATACCTGTCGAATTCAGGTATTTTTTACTTAGCATTGAAATCAACCCATCTTCACCATCGTAGCTAATTGGTAGTTTGTTACTTGGCATTCAATTAATGATAAATTTTGCTTAGTCACTGTCTATACAAGCTTGCCGACCAGGGTTCGATTCCCGGCCGGAGCCAAGCTCTTGTCTTTGTGTGATTTCGCCTGGGGCTCTGATCCCGAGGTCGTTAAGAGAATCCAGACATTAATATATCAAAAATATATATGGCTTATTTGAATATGAAAAACACGTAAAAATGTGCAAAATTTATCAATAATTGAATGCCAAGTAACAAACTACCAATTAGCTACGATGGTGAAGATGGGTTGATTTCAATTCTAAGTACAAAATACCTGAATTCGACAGGTATAAGTACAGAAGAATTGTAATTGACTTTTATCTTTCTTCGTGGCCAAGTGGCTTAGTCACTGTCTATACAAGCTTGCCGACCAGGGTTCGATTCCCGGCCGGAGCCAAGCTCTTGTCTTTGTGTGATTTCGCCTGGGGCTCTGATCCCGAGGTCGTTAAGAGAATCCAGACATTAATGTATCAAAAATATATATGGCTTATTTGAATATGAAAAACACGTAAAAATGTGCAAAATTTATCATTAATTGAATGCCAAGTAACAAACTACCAATTAGCTACGATGGTGAAGATGGGTTGATTTCAATTCTAAGTACAAAATACCTGAATTCGACAGGTATAAGTACAGAAGAATTGTAATTGACTTTTATCTTTCTTCGTGGCCAAGTGGCTTAGTCACTGTCTATACAAGCTTGCCGACCAGGGTTCGATTCCCGGCCGGAGCCAAGCTCTTGTCTTTGTGTGATTTCGCCTGGGGCTCTGATCCCGAGGTCGTTAAGAGAATCCAGACATTAATGTATCAAAAATATATATGGCTTATTTGAATATATATATATATATATATATATATATATATATATATATATATATATATATATCCCTTTCTGAGTGAGAATACCCTAGCGTAATGAAACAGTTTGTGTATTGCCATGGTCAGCAATGCTATACTAGTCAGGGCCACCCATGCTCGGTGGATTTGCCGTGAGCTATCAGAGGAAAATCACCCTCCATCACCAATCCGCACCGGACAGCGCGCTGATAAAAAGTGTCCAAACACCTTCAAGATTTTCGGTGATCAATCTATTCTGAAGAGGTGTTTCAATTCATTTTACCTTGTTACGTGTATTGTTTTCCTGTTTGGTCTTCAGCTGGTGATCCCCATATTAATTTGTTGGACAGGAACTGACGATCTATTAAATTTCTTATGATCTAGATATTAATCTCTGACACCGTCGTTTAATTAGTTCCTTGTGAATGTTGCATAAGATTTTTTTGTAATTCTGACCTTCCTTTACATTCAAATCTTCCCGGACAGTTCCATCTTGTTTGTAATACTAGGTATGCAGTTAATTCTAATAGCCAGGACTTCTCCCTCATGAGGCTCAATACTACAAAGTATTCTAGAACTTTTATTACAGCTGTGACCAAGTTGTGGAATGGTCTTCCTAATCGGGTAGTTGAATAGGTAAAATTTCAAAAGTTAAAACTTGCGGCAAATATTTTTATGTTGAACAGGCTGACATAAGTACTTTTATAGACATGAAATATCTGATATATTATTACTGTTTTTAAAATATTTTATTTGAATTGTTAATTGCTTTTCTTTTCATTTATTTCCTTATTTCCTCTCCTCACTAGGCTATTTTTCCTGGTTGGAGCCCTTTGGCTTATAGGATCTTGCTTTTCCAACTATGGTTGTAGCTTAGCTAGTAATAAAATGATAATAATGATAATGAGCAAGGACTTGGCTGAGACTTTTGTCCTGCAGTGGACTAGAAACAGCTACATTTATTGTGCTGTTGATATATATATATATATATATATATATATATATATATATATATATATATATATATATATATATATTGAGAGAGAGAGAGAGAGAGAGAGAGAGAGAGAGAGAGAGAGAGAGAGAGAGAGAGAGAGAGAGAGAGAGATGTGTTACGGTTAATTATTACACAACGTTAATTATGTAAAATCTACTTCAATGTATTAATCTCTTAATAATTGACTTAGTATGAAGAATACCAAAACAGTAACAGCGAAAGAAAATAACAGCCAACAAGCATTAAAATTATATTTAATAATAATGATATTTCCAACGCTTTATAAGATATAAAATACTCTCACTATTAATTTAAAGAAAAATCATTGTTATGTTATACAGGCCTTAGATTTATAAGTATCAATGATGTAAGTCTCAGATGATTAAAAAACTCAGCGTCGGATTATGAAGACTTTTCCAGGACTTATTTTCAAATGTAGAAGATGATAATCAGGAACACAGCTTGTAAGATCTCATTGGTTTCTTCTAAAACTAGTAGCATTGTAAATGAAGTATGAAATTCAGTATCACAACAGGTGTAACAAATTATGGCTCTGCAAAAGTAGCCTCATCTTAACGATGGCTGAAATTAGTCTCTTCTCCAATGCACCAGAGGTTTTCTTTTATCCCGGGGACCCGTTTATCTCGAAAGTTCTTGATTGCCCAAGAAGATATCTAATTCTTTGTGATGATTGTTTACCTAACATTAAGAATTTGCCTTCTAATTGCTGGCAACAGCATTGGGATGGTTTGGTTGAAAATAGAATGCGAGGGGTAACGAATGTTATATCCCCTGGAAACATGACATGATGCCCCGAAAGTGGGAGACTACTATTTGTCGCATTGGTCTCACTCGGTTAACACATGAATATCTCCTTACTGGCCAACACCAGCCATATTTTGCCTACTATTTGGTACCCTTGACAGTGAGGCATTTGTTGACCAGATGTCCCACTTATAGTAGTGAAAGAAATAGATATCTTTTTGAGGCTCGAGGTGAGGATGGCAGGTTCATCATTGCCAAGATTCTTAGACATGATGTGCCCTACCATACTAGCGATGTTTTTAGTCTTGCTTCAGAAGCAGGTCTAAATATCTATACTTTTATGGTT
>NC_090749.1:62737189-62744689 GCF_036898095.1 Palaemon carinicauda
GAACATTGAGAGAGAGAGAGAGAGAGAGAGAGAGAGAGAGAGAGAGAGAGAGAGAGAGAGAGAGAGAGAAGAGTTGAAAAGCTTGAAGGTACTCTTAGGCACACTGGTCTATCCGTTTCCTTATTCTCCTCCCTCACTGAGTTATTTTCTCTGTTGGAGAACATAGGCTTATAGGAACCTGCATTTCAGCCTTGTCTGGTAGCTTAGCTAATAATAATAATAATAATAATAATAATAATAATAATAATAATAATTTTACATCAACGATGTAAAGAAAATACAATAGTGCAATATACCAGACAGTTAAAATAGACACTTCGTTTATATAAAAGATAAAAAAATTAGGGAAATTAATGAGGAACACATTATTACGAACAGAGCCTTAATCCCTGTCACGCTCCCTACAGGGCCTCACAGAAGGGCAAATCCGTTAATGGACGGTATGGCAGTAATGAACAATTTCAACAGCGAGAGAGACACATTATTACGTCAGAAATTAGGCCAATGAAACATACCCATTCGCTAATTAAGAAGGTACCTTCACTTTTGATTCGCGTCACGCTCGCTGCAGGGCCTATCTTAAGCGACGCTATACATTAATGGAAGCAATAACAGTGGAGTGTTTGCCGTATCATTAAAGCGTTACGCTCCATGAAGGGCTCCTCAGTCAGCTGATGAGGATAATGATGATGATGATGCTGGAGGGAGGACTAGAATATACACGATTCAGGATTTGCCGCTTACGGCTTCTCGTTTTCTTTAGGGGCTTAATGGGGAGGGGGAGGACTGTTACATTATTATTATTATTATTATTATTATTATTATTATTATTATTATTATTATTAACAAAAGCTTATTTACAGTAGCAAAAGCAAAGAGGTCAGCTATTTCACGAATTGATAAAGCACCAATTGTTTAAAAATCTAAAGGCTGTTCATGAATGGCAAAGTCAAGTACAGTCACATTGCCCTAGCAAGCAGGACAATGTCATAGAGACTGATCATATATACCTATGATCAGGGCCCAAGCCACCTCTCCAAACCAAGGAGGGCCAGGCCATGGCTGCTGATGACTTAGCAGATAGACCTATAGGCTTCCCCAAACCACCCATGCTTAGCTCAAAAGGATGGGGAGATTGCAGCGACCAAATGAAGTAAAGATTTGGTGGGACTCAGACCCCAGTAAGGCGTTCATCAATTAGGGACGTTATCACATTAGCCACCACAATATAATGGTCAGTATTACCGTTGCAGAGTTGAACAGACGATACAGATGTTTGTATGTACTCTTACATAGACTCCGATAAATAATTATGGGAATAAATAACTGTTACAAAGTCGTTGGTATATCATAGGCAGTCTTAATGCAAACAATCTTGGATATACTTTTTTGTATTTCTATTATATAAACATTGATCATCATCTTGAACAATCTCTCTCTCTCTCTCTCTCTCTCTCTCTCTCTCTCTCTCTCTCTCTCTCTCTCTCTCTCTCTCTCATATATATATATATATATATATATATATATATATATATATATATATACATATATATATATATATATATATATATATATATATATATATATATGTATATATATATATATATATATATATATATATATGTATATATATATATATATATATATATATATTTATATATATATATATATGAATTTTATTCCTTTTTAACATAACTATTCTCTTTCTCTCTCTCTCTCTCTCTCTCTCTCTCTCTCTCTCTCTCTCTCTCTCTCTCTCTCTCTCTCTCTCTCTCTCTAGCAACTCAAGCTAACCTACCCTTTTTTCCATCCACACAGGTGAACCCCTTCCTAACGTGACGTGGTGGTCAGGGTCGATCCTTCTAGATTCGGAGGCTGAAGAGGGGCAGGTCATGACCTATGCCTCGGCCACAGCCACTCCCAGCAGTCCCGCGACGCCCTACGTGACCAATACCCTGCATATCGAGGCTTTGACCAAAGGGCATCTTTGCCAAAACCTGACCTGCGTGGCTGCCAATACCCCAGTTCTGAGACCCCTGACGGCTTCTGTGTTCCTCAGACAGACAGGTTAGTTGGTTTTATATTTTTACATTGCAGTATTTTTTATTTAGTTTCATTGCGGTTTCCGAGTTTACCTTTCGTTGTTCTGCCTCTCGCTACAGTATGACTACTTCCTCTCCCCTACCCGAGAGATGTATATTTGTGTATGTGTATATATATGCTGTGAAAAACATTCAATTTGTACAGATAACTAAGGGGTTGATATGTCCTTTTGCCATATTTTCTTAGGCCTATTAATGTCATTGTTGAAAATGTGTAGTAATGATGTGGATATGATGATTTATAGAGATGTACTAATATCTTCTTGAATATTAGGCGACATTGTATTAAATAATGTGGTGTTCAAAATTTTTATAGCTGAACTATAGGAAAACAGCAATTAGCTTTTATAGAAATCGAAACTCTTTACCTTGCTTGCACTATCTTTTCTTTTAGAGATGCGTGTAGTGAATGAATTTACTAGTAAATTTACAATACATAAACATTGATTAATCTTTAAAGGGCTTGAAGTAATTAAAGTGGTATGGTTTTGTAGAAATATTTACGGGCTTCCCTTAACTACGTTCCCTTGAGCATATCTCAGTTATGGCTTTTTAATACCAAATTACCTTCACCAAGGAGTTTAGAAAATTACCTGTGTTGATTACCTTCACACTTTTCGTTGTGAAGGTTATGTTTTGATAGGTGTATGTTTGTATATCTGTGTTTGTGATTAGCATAACTCAAAAACCATTTGACAAAGTCTCATGAAATTCGGTGGGATGATTAGCCATAGTCTAAGGACAATTTCATTAGATTTTGGGAGTGATTGGGTCAAAAGTTAAGGACAAGGTCGCAAAAATGTAAAAAACGATCGCAAAACTCCACATTATTTAACCGAATCTCATTTTTTTTCAAGTGAAAAAAGATGCAGTATCCCGGACCTCTAATCAATATTTACAATTGGAATTGCAATAAATCGCTATTTTACTGGAATTTTGTAACATTGCAAGCAAAAAAAAAAAAATAAAATGCAAAAAATAAAAAACAAAGATGGTGGGATGATTAGCCATGCTCCAAGGACAATTTGATTAGGTTTTGGGAGTGATTGGGTCAAAAGGTCAAGGTCACAAAAAGAACAAAATGGCTTATCACCATATTGGGGCTAATTTCTATCCGATTTGCATGAATCTAGTGCCAAAATGTAAATAATTCATTTGCCTATATTGTGATACGGAATATGATATAGACGAAGGTATGCGCTCTACCAAGTGCCCATTCTAGTTTGTTTGCTTATTGCTTTCGCCAAAATCGAAAGTTTAGCGAAGGGTATGCATGTTTGTTAGTTTATTACCTTCGCCAACTTTGTTTAGCTTATGTTTTGATATGCGTATATTTGTGTGTCTGTCTGTCTGTCTGTTTGGGATTTATCATTGTTATTCGCATAACTCGAAAACTATTCGACCTAATCTCATGAAATTTGGTCAGATGATTGTCCATGACCCCATGGATAATTTGATTAGATTTTGAAGTGAGTGGGTCAAAGGTCAAGGTAACGAAAAGGTCAAAAATTTCTTTTATCTATATCGTGGTCAATTTTTATCTGATTTGCATGAAACTAGTGCCAAAATGGGCACAATTCAATTGCCTATTTTGTAATATACAACATGATAAGACGAAGGTACGCGCTCTACTGAGTGTCTAGTTTAGTTTATTTATTCATTAGATTATTTATTTGTTTGTTTGTGAGCAACTAAACACAAAAACTACAGTACCAATTCTAACCAAACTTAATAGTCATGTTGAATATGAACTAATGATGAATCTGTAACTTTTTGGATAAAGTACATCAAAGTATAAGTACCCAGCAATACTTTGAATATAATCACAAGGTTAATTAAATGGCAAATGTTTTGTTAGTTTAATTTTAGTTTGTGAACAACATTACACAAAAACTATTGAACCAATTTCAATGAAACTTGGTGGACATGTGGGATATGACCCTAGGACAAATTCATCAGATTATAAAGAAAATACACTGGAGAACAAGTACGTAGTGGAGTTAAAAGCAAAACAGGACTGCTTGGCATGGTGAAGGCATGCTCTCTACTGAGTGCTCCTCTTGTTTATTTATGCATCCATTTATCTGTTTGTTTATCTGCAAGCATGATTACATCAAAACTTCTTGCCGGATTATCACCAAATTCTGACACCGGATAGGTATAAGGACCACTTAAATTCGATATGTGATACGGACCAAGATCGCGATTATTATTATTATTATTATTATTATTATTATTATTATTATTATTATTATACAGTACATTCATTCACGGTCAACATATGAAAAAAGAAAGCTTGGCCCGTAGATTTAAATAAAATATTGACAATCATCATTGACGGAGGTATGAAATCTCTGATTGCTCTAGTTGTTGTTATTATTATTATTATTATTATTATTATTATTATTATTGTTGTTGTTGTTGTAGTTGTTTTTGTTGTTACACTCCCAGTAGATTCAATCACGGTCGTCATATGAAAGAAGGAAAGCTTGGTCCGTAGACTTGAGTAAAATTTTGATAATCATTGATGGAGGTCAGAAATCTCTTGATTGCTCAATACAATGAATTTCTTGCCATTTAGATAATAAGTTATTATACAGGCAGCCTAACCACAGAGTTCAAGCTAACTCTTCAAACATGCAGGTGATTTTGAGACGCCCTACATTTACCTATGGCAAAATTTCTGAAAATGCATACCTTTTACAGGTGGTGGTTGCCTGATTGCATTTTGTTGGCTAATATTCCACACTGGTTGGTGAGAGCATGATGTTGGCGCTGCATTTCTCCACCAGCAGTTTCATCACTTTTTGAATTGTATATGGATGATCTCTTCCCTTCCCCGTTCATTCCTACTACTTATAACACACATACACACACACACACATATATATATATATATATATATATATATATATATATATATATATATATATATATATGTATATATATATATATATATATATATATACATATATATATATATACATATATATATATATATATATATATATATATATATATATATATATATATATATATATATGTGTGTGTGTGTGTGTGTGTGTGTGTGTGCGCGTGTGTGTGTTTTCACGGATATTTTATTATTATTTAAATGTTTATTTTCTTTGCCAACTATCTATCTGTTTCCCTCGTCTTATTTTCACCATCTCCATAATACTCTCTCTCTCTCTCTCTCTCTCTCTCTCTCTCTCTCTCTCTCTCTCTCTCTCTCAGAGCTGTAATAACAGAGAGAGAGAGAGAGAGAGAGAGAGAGAGAGAGAGAGAGAGAGAGAGAGAGAGAGAGAGAGAGAAGGGGGGATGGGGGAGAGTGTGGAGATTCACATGCAACCCACCATGAACTTCAAGAAATACTGCCGGGCTCCACCTGACACTATCTTAATGTAAGTTTCACGTCGCCTGAACTCTTCATCTCTTTATTTTCTCTTCCACAATTTCCTCTTTTATCCGGGAGTCACTCTGGCGTTTGCCTGCACTAAATACATCGCTGGGTTTATAGGGTCTTTGACTGGGCAAGATGTCACGGCGAATTGGGTGAAGTTATTGCGATGTATCGCGATGTATTGCGATGTGTTTGAATATCATTTGTGGGAGTTTTGTCTTCACTTACAATCAGAAAATTTGAGAGCTTCAAGGTTTACAGGCCACTTATGAATAGCAAAGGCAAGGGACAGGGACGTTGCCCTATCAAGCAGGACAATTCCCTAGTGACTGACCATATATACATATGATCAAAGCCCAAGACCCCTCGCCACTCGAGCTATTACCAGGGAAGGTCAGGCACTGGCTATTGGTAACTCAGCAGGTAGACGTACAGGTTTCCCCAAACCCCCTATCCTTAATTCATAGGGATGGTGAGGTTGCAGTGACCAAAGGAACTAACGAGTTCGAGCAAGACTCGAACCCCAGACTAGCGATCACCAGTCAGGGACGTTACCATGTAGGTCACCATTTCGGAATACAAAACTATGATGAGGTAGGAATCTTTGTGAGGTGAGCTTGAGTAATTTTTAAATTGTGAGATATTTTTAAAAAATGCTAAGTATTATGAAAGATATTTTTTAAAAAGTGTGGTATTTTGAAAATGAGTATTTCAATAAAGTGGCTAATTTCAAGGTGAGATATTTTTTAACTGAGGTATTTTTGAAAAAGTGACGTATTTTTGAAAAAGTGGGATAATTTAAATGTAATTGGAAAAGGTGAGGTATTTTAAAAGGGTGAGATACGTTTAAAGTGGGGTATTTTAAAAAGGCGAGGCATTTTAAAAATTAAAAATTGAGGTATTTTTAAAAGGTGAGGTATTTTCAAAAGGCTTCATTCGAGCGTTGCCCAAAATTTCCATAGGATATTTAAGCAATTAGTATCCCCTTACTATGTTAATACCGCCAGTGCACCTCACGCGGTGCACTGTAAGCATTAAGATTCTTTGCAACGTTCCCTCGAGTACAGCTGCTCCTACTTTATAGCCTTCTACCAATTCGTTGCATTGGAGCCATAAATGTGCCTACTGGCACCATCACCGGGCTATGGAGTCTTAATATTTAAAATAATATGAATTTCCACTAACAACAATTATATAAAATTGTATAACCTAAAACATTAAACTTGGGAAAGCATTTCCTAATATGCTTTTCTCAAAAATTATTTAAATAGAAAATAAATAAATATATGATCCTAAATTGATTAATTAATGATTTCAAATTGTATCATTTGGGTCACTTAAAGAGATATTGTTCATTGATCGCAGGTGTGTGGCTTTAATTGTGGCCTATTGAAAGGGATGCCATAATTAGTAGACCTAATTACTTGTGCTATGATTAAGGGAGCAAAATACAACGGCGTGACATTGCAGCTTTAAATTTAAGGGGGATGGAAGAGACCCTGTGTACCTTGTGAAGGGATTTGGGGAACACTTTTCAAATGTAAAGCACACAGGATAGACCATTTAAAGGTTTAAAGGCCACTCATGAATAGCAGAGGCAAGGGACGGTCTCATTGCCCTATCGAGCAGGACAATGCCATAGAGACTGAACATATATATATATATATATATATATATATATATATATATATATATATATATATATATATATATATATATATGTATGTATGTGTGTGTATACATATATATATATATATATATATATATATATATATATATATATATATATATATATATATATATATATATATATATATATATATATATATATATGATCAGCGTTAAAGCCCCCTCTTCATCCATGGTAGAACCAAGGAGGGCTAAGTAATGGCTGTTGATGACTTAGCAGATAGACGTATAGGGTCCCCCAAACCCCCATCATTAGCTCAAAAGGATGGTGAGGTTTCAGTGACCAAAGGAACTAACGATTTTGAGCGG
>NC_090749.1:62749689-62757189 GCF_036898095.1 Palaemon carinicauda
TGAACATTTTGTGAACAAGTTAATTCGTGCTGCATTCACATGGATATCATCACTAGTACGGCAGTACATCAAAACTACGAACCGCTCCAGTTTGCCAATGACCTCTTCTTAAAGTATGCATGGAGACGATAGCAAGATGAAAATCTCTGTTATTTCTGGCAATGCAATCCAAGTGTTCCAAGCTGTTTTCTTTCCATAATTTGCAAAATATGCTGTTGTGTCGCATCCCGTGAAAGCGTGAAAGAATGGCAGTTCTTTTGCCTTCTGAGGACCAATTGAAGATACTATCTCATGAATAGGGATGTACCGAAAGTCTTTGCCAGTTCCAAAGGCAATCCATAGCTCCTGAAGGTTAGAAATGTCACTGAAACTAGCAACTGCCAGGACAACAACATCAGTGTCCACTGTTGTAATCATCACTGTTTTGAAGCCAGACAAAACTGTATCCTGGACATGCAGCAGGATCCTTGAATCTGCTTCCTCTTGTGTGCATGGCTGAAGTCGATCCGTTTGCAGATCTAGACGAGCTAACAACAGACTCATTCAAGGTGGATACAATCACTCTGTTTCCAGTGTCATTTGAAACACACTCGTTAGCTAGGAACTGAAAAAGTTCATCTTTGTTGTTATCATTACGAAGGAAATTTTCCAATTTCCTGGAAGCTTGACATTTTGTGACACCCGTCGGCGAGCACCAGTTCCTCTGCTCTCTCTTGTAGAGAGTTTTAAGCTGTCCTTCAAGTAAACATTCCAAACTATGTCAATTCGAAAAGATTTCTGTAACTCAGACATCACATATGGTAGGAACACCTCCTTAGCATACTCCCAAAATGTCTTAGCTTCTCCAATTGGCAAAAGTGTACAACAGCTGCTCCGTCAAAGACTCGAACATCAACAATAGGATGACTTGAGTGCAAATCCTTGTTTTGAGATTGGAGACAGTCTACAAGATCAGACTTTTTCCCTTTCCTCAATTTCCCTCCTGAAGATATTGATGGCGGATATAACTGGTTCTGATGTTTGAAAAAATCATCGAGGCTACTTTCCCTCATCTGGCTAGCTATATAGAGTCTGGAGAAGAGACTATAGTCATTCTTAAGTTCTAGAACTTTTTGTTTGTCCTTAGACACACCAGATTTTGATTTACTTTTAAAAAGCAGGAATGAATTTCTCGAAATTGGTGCACTTATTGCTGTCTCATTTTTCACTAATCGCTCCTCAATGAAGGTTTGGAATTGTTCTGTCCCAAGTATTTCAATTTTTTTGATACTGTCAACTACACACTGGGACAATATATCTTGTGTGTCAATTGTAGACAAGTTCTTGCTTTGATCAAGAAAAGGATTTCCAAGTTCCTCCATTGTGTGAACATGAGCTTGCACATCCTCCAAGAAAGTTCTTTGTGTGGCGTGGCTTTGATCATGATGTTTGCTGCCAGTGTCTGCAGCATCTGTTGGATCCATTTCAAGTTCATATTCCGCTACAATTTGTGAGAGCTGTGGACCAGACACCATCCATCGTCGCAGGGCACCAGGGTTTTCTGTTAATCCAATAGCTCCACCATCTCCCTTTACACGGGCATTAACCTGCTCGTGGGCTTGGTCCAGTCCAATAGCTGAAAAGGTATTTCCAGTTTTATTGGAAGTAAATGCACCTCGCATGAAAGCATTGTAAACCTCTGGGCATCTTTGCTGGAGAGTAGACATGTCTCTAATGTGGACTGGAAGCCATCTTGCATAATGCACATGATCCATGGCAAAGAACCAAGGGGCAAGATTGGCCAAAGTTTTGACATACAACTCGAAACCAGACGTACTAATTGCTCTCACAAATGTCAGCATTGTACGTTCTAGATCAAACACCATACTCCAAAAATGAAACATGGGATGTTCAAGACGCATCTGTTCACACCATTGAAGGTATGCATTCTCAGAGTCGAGAGCCCTGTCAGCAGTTGATGTGTTAACCTCCTCATAAGCTTGTCTCCGAAGAATATGTAGTGTGGCCAATGTTACCTGATGAGCTCTTCGTGTCTTTGTTACATGAGATCCATGTATAAAACTATAATAAGCATACAAACACTATGAAATAAAATCTAAAAGTAAAAAAAATAATATGACGGCCATCTTGAAATCCAAAATGGCCGCCATTAGGTCACTTTTAAAGTTAATAACATCGACTGATCCTCTGAAATTGAAAACATGAAGATAGACAGTGATTTTATGGTCTATTACCCGATATAACACAAAAGTTTCAGAAAAATAGGAGATTTTGGCGGCCATATTGGAATTCAATATGGCGGCCACCAGGGGACACTATTTTCTAGGGTCTATTTTTTTTTATGAACCATAGGTCCCATAGAGTTCACATATCAAGTTTCATGCTTTCTTCACAAACTGAACGATTCTGGTGAAAAGTGGCCCTTAGCCGCTCAGCTACTTGTCTCTGCCATTAATGATCGGTCTTTAAACAGGTCTAAAATTACCATCGATTTTTCTGTTTGTTTGTTACCACAATTTAAAATATAGTTACCTTTCTGTATTTTTATTTATTTCCTTTTGATTGTTTCTCTATACGGTCTTTGCAACATTGCTATACGCCATGCACACTTGCACTGATTTTTCCTTTTAATTATTCATCTTGCGAAGTGCTATTGCAAATGACAATGACGGCTATGATGAAGACGAAGACACCTTTGACAATGACGACTTCGACAACTTTTTTTTATATTTGATCTTTTAGTCTCGCTGAACTCCAATGCATGCAAGGCGACCCCCCCCCCCCCCCCCCACACACACACACACATACACCCACTCCTGAAATGTCAAATCTTTTGGAAGAAGCTCATAAATAGTTTCAATTTTTATTGGGAAAGAGTAGGAATAACTTCAATCTAAATTATAGGCTTAAAGATTTAAAGGTTACTCATGAATGGCAGTTACAAGGGACAGTGACATTGCCCTAGCGAGCAGGGCAATTCCCTAGAGACTGGCCTTATGATCAGCACCCAAGCCCCATCTCCACGAAAGCTAGGACGAAGGAGGCCCAGGTAATGGAAGATATTGACTCAACAGTTAGATCTATAAGCTCCCAAAGATGGTAAGGTTTCAGTGACCAAAGAAACTATGGAGTTTGAGCGGGACTTTAACCCCAGTCTGGCGTTCAGCAGTCAGTGACGTTACCACATCGGCCACTACAACCTTGATGTTATTATTTTTAGGCTTTCAGTTAAACTGTAGTTCATTTATCTCACCAATGGTATTTTTATAATATTTATGTAATTTTTACTCCTATTAAACTGTATATCTCGTCATTTGGTATTTTATAAATAAGATTAATATAATTTTTACTCTTCCAGTTAACTACATTGTTCATTTATCTAGCCATTCAATATTTTATGAATAAATTTAATATTATTTTTAATCATCCAGGTAACTGCTTACTTCAGTTTCCTCGCCATTGGTATTTCCAAAATATTTTCATTTTTATTTTTACTCTTCCAGTTAAATTTATCCTTCATTTATGTAGCCATTCTACATTTTATAAATAAATTTAATATTACTTTTACCCGTCCAGGTAACTGCTAATTTAATTTTACCCGCCAATGGTATTTTAAAAAGTATTTCATTTTTCATTTTTTCTCTTCCAGTTAACTGCTTCCTTCATTTATTTGGCCATTTAATACCCATTCACACGAATGAATTCTTTATATGACCTTACTGCCTCATGCGCACACATATTCCCAATCCTTGGTAGTTGCAGCGGTGCCATTTTTCTCATAAATTCCCTCAAATCCTTCAGAGTCAATTAGGCGGAAAGTGTTCTGTGGGGCTAATCCTTCCTGGCACAGATCCAAATGAAAAGAGAGTCCTTTTGCAGGAATTGTCGCCGGCTTCATCGCATAAGTATAATTTGGACCTCGTCTCCGCGTAAGCGCCTTCACGTGTGTAGATCGAGTAAATGACAGGTTTTTTTTTAATCCCTCTCTCTCTCTCTCTCTCTCTCTCTCTCTCTCTCTCTCTCTCTCTCTCTCTCTCTCTCTCTCTCTCTCTCTTCACCCTTGACACGAGATTGAAATTTAAGGTATGATAAGCATGGGATGGAGAGCTTTTGAAAAACAAAATGATATTATGTAAAATAAAATGCCACTTTCTTTAAAAAGAAAAGTATTTAATCAGTTAGTCTTACTAATATTGACTTAAGCATTAGAAACTATTTTGGCAGGACACCAGACCGAAATTTAGGGAAGGATGGAAAGCTTTAAGAAAACAAAATAAAAGTATGAAAGGTAAATTGTCAATTTCTTTAAAATAAAGGTATTTAATTAGATGGTCTTGCAAGTAATAACTCATGCATCAGATACTTGGAGGCTTTACTAAGATAAGCTAGTTACATCTCTATGGAAAGATTGATGATGAAAATAACACCAAGAGACAGACAAAGAGCAATATGGATACCAAAAGAAAACTAAAGTAGAGATTATCTAACAAATTATAAGAAAAATAAATTGACGTGGGCAGGACATATAATGCGAATGACAGACAATAGATGGGCAGAAAAATAAGAAAATGGGTCCCTAGAGATTGCAAAAGAAGTAGGAGAAGATAGAGAAAATAATGGATAGACGAGCTACGAAAAGCTTTGAATAAAGACTGGCATAGAAAGATCATAAACATACGTTTGTGGAATGACATGTCTGAGGCCTGTGTCCTGCAGTGTACTATCAACGGATGATGATGAGGTGTGTGTGTATATTTTCATGGATATGTGGATCAGTACTAGGGTAAGGATTAATATGTCCTATGATCAGGTACGCTTTGTTTGAAATCATCCATTTTTCTGGTTATAAAATTCATAGTAAGATTTATAGGGATATTAATTACTAGCTATTGGAGAGATACGGTAGAGTCATTTATTAATAGAGTAAAGCAGATGTTAGTATTAATGATAGGGGAAGAATGCATCAGTTGTGTATGTAACAGATGCGAGAAGTTTTAAATGAAAATGAAATTTGTGTATTTTCCCTCCATATCCTTAATAGATATCTCAGAAGAAACTCGAAAGAGGAAACGCAGATGGTGTTAAGAGAGTATCGTAAAGAAAAATTACCATAATGGATTGTAAGCATTTTTATCTGGGAAACCTTAACGTGGTCAAATTGTTTGTAAATAGCCATGATCAGCAAAGCTGGACTGGTTGGTTAGCTGTGAGCGATCAGATTAAAGTGTCCCACCATCACCAGTCCGCAGTGGTCAGCATGGGGATGAAAACTAGCCAACCCCTAGGCATGAATATGCATGACTAAGGCCTTTGTCCTGAGGTGGACTAAAAATGACTGCATTTGTTGTTGTTGTGGTTTAGAGTGAATGTTTCCTCTCAAAAATCTGATTGAGATCATGGAGTGTTACATATAATGGTTGTTCAGTGTCTTTACTGAAAGGGTGAATCAAAATGTCAGAGAAAGGACAGAAGATGTTTAGTGCAAAGTGATGGCCAGCGAAGATTAGAAGTGGGATCACTTTGGTCTGGTTGGTTTTTGCACACCATGCTAAACTGATAGAGAATAGTAAAGAAAAATTGCAGAGATTAGTGAAAACTAGTTTGGAAATATTTACCATAGAAATCAGCCGAGAGTATATGTTCTTATAAGAACAAATATCATGGTAAATATACAGTAAATTTAGTCTATAGCTAATATTCACAAATTGATGACATAGTCCACTACTCATTTTTTTGTTATTTCTAAGCTAAAGTTACGTATGTCAATTCGATCTATATACAATCATTGGATTGTTTATTGCTAAATTGTCCAAAACCATTAGCTGGAAACTGTGTTGAAGACATAAGATTACACAAATTGACAAACATCATCGTAGTAGGATATATAAAACCTCTTTTTCATACAATGATTTTAACATTGCTAATCTAGCATCCAATGACTATTCTCCCTATTAAGCAGCTCCTTATATCCCTAAGCAACCAGACTTCTTCCACTTGTTGCATACAGAACAGACCGAAGCTCTCCTTATTGAAAAGGACCATATCACTCAGTTTTGAATTGTTACAGTCTTAGGTAATAGGATTTTACTTTTTAGGAATATAATTTTTTTCTTCACTTAATTTTCAGCGATTAATCTTGAATAATTATTACTTTTACAATTTTAATCTTTGTGAATTGAATAGTATTTATTGTTGAATGTGCCCCACCTTGGGTATGAAATATTCATAGGGGAATTCTCTTATAGATGTTATTTGGCCTATTGGAGAGGTCAGTTGTCTTATTCTGTTATGATTCGTAGACAAAAGTTCAAATCCTGGTTCGAAAGAATTTTCTCATGTATGGAATATATATATATATATATATATATATATATATATATATATATATATATATATATATATATATATATATATATATATATATATATATATATATATATATATAGCAGCAGTAGGGGACTCAGCAGTATGAAGCTTCATCTGTGGTGGAAATGTGGGAGGTTGGGCTGTGGCACCCTAGCAGTACCAGCTGAACTCGGCTGAGTTCCTGGTTAGGCTGGAGGAACGTAGAGAGTAGAGGTCCCCTTTTTTGTTTTGTTTCTTGTTGTTGTCGGCTACCCCCCAAAATTGGGGGAAGTGCCTTTGGTATATGTATGTATGTATGTATATATATATATATATATATATATATATATATATATATGTATATAAATATATATATGTATATATATATATATATATATATATATACATATATATATATATATATATATATATATATATATATATATATATATACAGTATATATAAATCCTGGTTCGAAAGAATTTTCCCATGTATGGAATATATATATATATATATATATATATATATATATATATATATATATATATATATATATACACACATATATACATATATATACAGTATATTTAAATATATATATATATATATATATATATATATATATATATATATATATATATGTATATATATGTCTATATATATATATATATATATATATATATATATATATATATATATATATATATATATATATATATATATATATATATATATATATATATATATATATCATCCTGAGTGGCATTGCTGAACGTGTGACTACTCGGTCTCTTCCTGTCCCTCGAAAATTGAGGAATAGGAGTAGTCATACCCTGGTAGGAGTGTTTATCCTGAGAGTTAAAATCATAAGCCTAAACTGCCGTGTTGTAGTTAGGAAAGGTGGGTGATATAGGAAAGGTTCAAACTGTGCTTGCTTATGTTCATATCTATTTAAATATTTACCTTTTTTGTTGACGGGATGCATATACTACTGTTATTAATAGTTATCATTTTGAATATGCAAACATCAATGTTACTGGTTTAACTATATAAATTGGTGTTTAGAACATTGAATTTTTAGAAGTAAATGTAAATATAACTTAAAAATTTTCCTAATATTTTAAGCATTAATGCTGTCATTCCATCCAACATACC
>NC_090749.1:62767189-62769689 GCF_036898095.1 Palaemon carinicauda
CAAAGTGAGGAAAGAACAAGCAAATAAATAAATTACAGAGAAGTAATGAACAATAAATATCATAAGAACAGTAACAACATTAAACTATATCTTTCATATATAAACGACAAAAAACTTAAAAATCAAACAAGATAAAGAGAAATAAGATAGAACCCTGTGCCTGTGTACTATCAAGCAAGAGAGAGAGAGAGAGAGAGAGAGAGAGAGAGAGAGAGAGAGAGAGAGAGAGAGAGAGAGAGAGATAGATTAAGTATTAATATTGAATTCTAAACTCCTTTAAAAATGCAAATATTCCTATGAATGGCAAATTGCAATTAACACGATATTGTTTCCCTTATTATTGTTTATGTTGTTGTTGTTAACCTAAGGATTTGCCAATCCCTTTAAACACCTCCTTCCGTCCTTCCACTCGAGGGATTCTCTTTCTAATCGGATTTCTCTAATCGGATGGCGGTTTGGAAAAGGGGGAATAATGTGATGGGAATAAAGGGTGATGGAAAGGTCTAAGACTGGTCGAAAGAGGATAGAAAGCTTTGGGAAAAGATACCATAATTAGTGGGTGAACTTTGAGGTGGGAATGTACATTCAAGCAGATTGGGATTTTCACATACTCTGTATTTTTTTATCTTTTTATTATGAAATATACATTTACAATCTTACAATTTATAACATATACATCATCGCATATTTACATGAATATTTTTTTTATTTACATATACTGTATTTACAATTGCACTTTTCTTTATCTAAATGTGTTTTTATATAAAGAATATATCAACTCGTGAATACTCTTATAAAAGAAGTTTTAAATCCGGTTTTATTTACATTTTGAAATATAGATGGTAAAGATGGGTAGATTTGGGTTATATCTAACCGGTAGGTAGAAATAATTCTTTTCATATTTTTCTAGGAAAGTAGGTAATCTCTCTCTCTCTCTCTCTCTCTCTCTCTCTCTCTCCCTCTCTCTCTCTCTCCTCTCCTCTCTCTCTCTCTCTCTCTCTCTCTCTCTCCTCTCTCTCTCTCTCTCTCTCTCATCAAACAAACAACACAACACCTCACTATTTATATTCATCCATATTTTCCCATAAAACTTCTTCTCCTTCACATATACTGCGTATCTTACCTAAGCTTAATTCCACCTTTCGACTAGTCTTAGACTTTTCCTAACTCCTCTTCGAAGGCCATTATATCATCCCTCCTCCCAACCAGTCATCCAGACTGAGAAATCGGCTCAAGATAGGCATGATCGGCTCATGAAAAAAACACGTACTAAGATTGGTAATTCTTTTTTTAACTTTACTCAGAGTAAACGTCAGAGTTGGATGGGTTGATTTGCTTATTTCGGTCTGATATTCATAGACTAGTGTATGCGACCTGTGAAAATGACGTACATACACCGATTTCATCCTTATCACACCCTCCCGCCTTTCCTAACTACAACACGGCATGTTGTGGTTTCCGAGTGTACCTCCCTTTAACGAGGTATGATTTCTCCTCTTTTCGTTATCGGAGGGGCGGGGAGAGACCGAGTTGTTATACGTCTGGCAATGCCGCTCTGAGTGACCACATATATTGTACATTGTGCTCTTCTGTTAGGTATCTCCTGGCAAAAGCAAAACAACCCTCTCTCTCTCTCTCTCTCTCTCTCTCTCTCTCTCTTCTCTCTCTCTCTCTCCTCTCTCTCTCTCTCTCTCTTACTACTAAATAGTCCATCAGATATCCGTTGTCAGTCACCTTAGGTGGCTTGCAACTGAATTTAAAGGCGGTATGTGTCCAGTAACATCATTTCCAACAATATTTTGCAGAGAATCTCATGGGTTATACCCTCGGGAGCTTCCCCACTCTGAGCCTGGCAGGGAGGGGGGCGGGGGTGGGGTTGCAACACTAGGCTCGCCTTTTTTAGGTTTTCAGATCGCTGCTGTTGTGGCCATATTTGTAACGTCTCGGCTAGGTGATCGCCAGACGGTGGTTCGAGTCTCTCTCCAACTTGATGTTTCCTTCAGTGTCTGCAACCTCCCCATCCTTGTGAGCTAAAGATGGGGGTTTTGGTGGAGCCTTTAGATCGACCTGCTGAGTCCTAAGCGGCCATTACCTGCTCCTCCTGAATCCTAGTTTGGGTGAAGAGTGGTTTAGGTAAGGGCTAATCAAATGGTATATGGTCCTTCTCTAGGGCATTGTCCTGCTTGCAAGGGATATGTTACAGTCCCTTACCTCTGCCATTCATTAGCGGAATTTAAAACTTTAAACCAGTCCACCCAGAGCACAACCCACCAGTCCACCCTGCTCTGATTGGGTACCCGCACCTTACAACCTCTATCGTAATGTAACCATTCCTCGTGAGAAGGGTGGCCCCAAAGAGGATCAATACTCCTTGCTTCATTCATTGTTTAAACGATGAATCGAAGATGATTATCCCGTGTAGCTAAAGCTTTTACAGCATGAGGCTGTTCATAGACTTAAACAGAAGGTTTATCAGTATTTCAACAAGTTCAATTGCTTC
>NC_090749.1:62779689-62787189 GCF_036898095.1 Palaemon carinicauda
ATAAGAAATTACCATGAAAAATGGGATAAGATGAAGAAATATTTAGTGTATGGAACGGCAATAAGTATAAAAAATTAGGGAGAAAAGAATTTATTATTATTATTATTATTATTATTATTATTATTATTATTTTTATTATTATTATTATTATTATTATTATTATTATTATTATTATTATTATTATTATTATTATTATTATTACTATCCAAGCTACAACCCTAGTTGGAAAAGCAAGATGCTATAAGCCCAGGGGCTCCAACAGGAAAAATAGCCCAGGAAATAAATAAATGAAGAGAACAAATTAACAATAAATCATTCTAAAATAAGTAACAACGTCAAAACAGACATGTCATATATAAACTATTAACAACATCAAAAACAAATATGTCATAAATAAACTATAAAAAGACTCATGTCCGCCTGGTCAACAAAAAAGCATTTGCTCCAACTTTGAACTTTTGAAGTTCTATTGATTCAACCACCCGATTAGGAAGATCATTCCACAACTTGGTAACAGCTGGAATAAAATAATAATATACTATTGAAAGTAGACAATGACTCACAAGTATTCATAAGGAAGGGAAATAAATTTAATGTTAGGTTTAACAAATTAACTAATAATGATAGACCAATAGAACAACAACAATAAAGGTTTTTTTATCGCTTCTGATGTTTGGCCGTTTCCATCACCACTGATGTTTGATGATGGTGGGAGAATGTAGCCTGATAGCTCACGGAAAACCAACCTAGTATGAGTGACCCTTACTAGTACAGTTGCTGATCATGGCGATGCACAATCCCAATTACTACATTGAGGTATCCCCACTTAGAAAGGGGAGAGACCAAGATAGCAGTAAATGGAATTATCAACGAAGAGGAGAATAAAAGAGAGGAACTGATGATTAATTAAATGACAAAAAAAAAAAAAAAAAAAGGTAGGAAACAGTAACTGAAAGGAAACAGTCCTCAAAGAACATAATGCATAGATATACAATCAACGCGACAAGAGAATAAAGTAAACAATTTGAAAACAAGAGGAAGCTAAAAACAATCGACTTGTACCAGATAGTAAATAAATATAATTAGTGGAGAAGAGAAAAGAAAGCATACAATCACATGGGACTGAAAACAAATTCCTCTTGAAAAAGCGCTTTTATAAACAAATTACTGGAATTAAGGTTATTTCTTTCGTTTTGCTATAAGAAGTTTTGTTTTTAACTACTTTGTAGTTTCAGAGACTAATGGGAAACTTTTTTTTTCTTTTTTTTTTACCAATAAGTTTTGAATCAAACACAAAGATTTTCAATATAGTGTTTTTGTGTGTTTGGGATTCTAGGTCACCTGTCATTAAAGTTGCTTTTATTAGGTCATATTTTTATATTGGTAATCATTTAGA
Source organism: Palaemon carinicauda (assembly GCF_036898095.1). Classification (NCBI taxonomy): domain Eukaryota; kingdom Metazoa; phylum Arthropoda; class Malacostraca; order Decapoda; family Palaemonidae; genus Palaemon; species Palaemon carinicauda. The sequence continues at coordinate 62,781,086 of NC_090749.1, forward strand.
ACCATGAATATATTAATTCAGGAAATAACAGATATTTCAAGAGATATCAGTGACTTGGATTTGCAATTTCAACTGGGCCTTTGTTGATCAAAAAAGGTGAATTATATACGCAAGGCATCAAACTTACTGGTTTCATTCTTCTTTAAATAATGTTGCAAGTACTCTTACAGGTATAAACAAATTGCTATCTGGTCTGTCAAAAAGTGGTATTATATTATATGTCAAATAAATGGGATGAGAAGAAGAAATATTTCGTATATGTAATGGCAATAAGTATAAGGAATTACGGAGAAAAGATTATATGTAAATAATAAGCAATTGAAAGTAGACAATGACTCTCAAGTATTTATAAAGAAGGGAAATAAATTTAATCTTAGGTTTAACAAATTAACTAATAATGAAAGACCAATGGAACAACAACAATAAATGTTTTAATCGTGTCTGGTGATTATCCATTTCCATCACCACTGCAGATTGGTGATGTTGGGAGACTCAAGTTTGATCGCTGACAGCAAGGGAACCTAGTGTGGGTGGCCCTGACTAGTAGAGCTTTGCTGATCATGGCGATACGCAACCTATTTCACCAGGTTATGGTATCCCCACTCAGAGAGGGTAGTGTACCAACCGTGTTTCACACAATTGTACATAATTCCTTTTGTATATATTATGCTTGTACCTTCGCTCTTCCCTCGCACTAAAACGAACATGAAAATTCATGTCTGGCTCTTCCTCTGTGATATTGTCTGTCTTGTGAACTTGTCATGTCCTGTTGCCTTGAGGTTTTGTATATAAGGAGAGTGTTCCACAATAATATAACTCAGTCGTTTCCAATCTGCTTTTGAGTTCACACCCTTAATCGGCGCCGTCACATTGGTGACCCCGGAAGTCGACTCGCTCCCACTGCCTTCCACCCCCACCTCCCTCGCCCCTCCATCGTTGGTACTATGACGGAGACTACATCAGTTGGCGCCGCGGCCGCCCCATTGAAACTTTCACCGTTCGCCACCGGAGAGGCGTTTGCTTGGTTTCAACGCGCTGAAGTCCACTTTCGTATCAGGGGCGTGACTCGCTCAACCACCAAAGCGGATTATGTTCTCGCGGCGATACCCGAGAACACCTTCCCAGAAATATCCGACTGGCTTTGTGAACAAGGAGACACCCCAATAGCGTATGACGCCCTCAAATCATACCTTCTGCAGCAGTACTCGCCGTCGCCAGCCGCCCGTATAGCAAAGCTTTTTCAGCTCTCGCAACAACCGTTGGGGGACCAAAGGGCTTCGCTTGCATTCAGGGAAATGACCAGTATCGCTCGCCTTCAACCTGCCGTAGACGGCTCTCCTCGTGAGGTGAACCTACTCCGTGCCCTTTGGATACGCCGTTTACCTGAACCTGTACGCGCTGCCATACCCGATGTCGATAGTTTACCCATAAAGGACTTGATGACCAAAGCCGACGCCCTTATGGACAGCCACTTCAAGACCTCCATCAACGCCTCCACCACTGATGACGAGGATGCCTATTCAACGTCAACCGAAGCTGACATGAATGCCGTAGGACATACACGCCTACCCCGTGACGTGCCGAAGCGGCGACACAGCCGCCCACCACCCACCAATCGCTCGCGCCCCAACGAACGACTTCTACAGCCTCTAACTACCTCCCATCCGCTGCAGTTTTGCTACTACCACTTCAGATTCGGGGCAACCGCGAAGAAATGTGCCAAAGATTGTCAGTGGCCAAAAAACGTGTAAGCAGGCCATCGCTTGTGGCAGTGGCCTCCCATGTTTCTAGTCTGTTCTTTTTACAGGATGCAGTAACGGGCGTGCGATTTTTGGTAGACACGGGTGCTTGTCGTTCTCTTTTGCCAAGGAAACTCTTCAAGGCACAACGTAGTCTGTCTACATCTGCCAACGTCCGCTTGGTAGCTGCCAACGGATCTGCGATACCTACCTACGGTTACGAGAACCTCACATTATCGTTCGGAAACGGTAAATTCAATTGGAAGTTTCTCGTTGCTGACGTCACAATGCCAATCCTCGGTGCGGATTTCCTCTCTCATTTCCACCTTCTGGTCGATGTCGCCCACCGACGATTGGTCAACGCAGACTCGTACTTGTCGACACCTCTTCAACCCGCCCCCTCTAACCTCGCTCTCCACATCAGCGCACCCACGGATGCCTACGCCCACCTCCTCACGTCGTACCCGGAAGTTTTCCGTCCAGAACTTCGCCAAACGCCCACGGTTCCTGCCAAGCACGGTATTTATCACCATATCAAGACGACGGGACCCCCAGTCTTCGCAAAATTCAGACGTCTGGCACTGGAACGATTGGCAGCCGCCAAACAGACGTTCCCCGAAATGGAGAAAATGGGCCTTTGCCAAAAGGCCTCCAGCCCATGGTCGTCACCCTTACACATCCTTCTGAAGAAAGACGGCTCCCTCTGTCCGTGCGGGGATTACAGGCGCCTGAACATGCAAACAGAACCGGATCACTACCCCCTCCCAAACATTGCCGATGTAACCTCCTACCTGCACAAAGCGAAGGTTTTCTCTACGCTCGACCTCTTGAAGGGGTATTATCAGGTGCCTATGAACCCAAAAGACATCCCCAAGACCGCCATCACCACTCCGTTTGGTACATACACCTTCAATTACTCCTGTTTTGGCCTTCGTAATGCTGGGGCAACGTTTCAACGTCTCATGGATGGCATCTTAGGGGACCTCCCTTTCTGTGTATGTTATGTGGACGACATACTTGTGTTTTCCTCCTCAAAAGAGGAACACCTCCGTCACCTGCGCATCGTGCTCGACCGCCTGCAACAAAACGGCCTTGTAGTCCAGTACGACAAGTGTACCTTTGGCGCCAACGAAGTGTCGTTCTTAGGGCACCGTATCACTCCTGAAGGAGTCCATCCCCTCCCTGAGAAGGTAGCAGCCGTTCAGAATTTCCCCACGCCCTCGACCGTCAAAGCTCTGCAGGAATTCTTGGGCATGATCAACTATTATCACCGTTTTCTGCCAGCCATTGCCGCCACTCTTGCTCCCCTCTACGCCTCCCTCAAGGGCAAGCCAAAGGACCAGAAGTGGGGTCCCCTTCAAGAAGCAGCCTTCTGCAATGCAAAGAAGGCCCTATTAACTGCTGCGGCTCTCACTTTTCCTATCCCACATGCCCCTCTCCTTCTCTCCACCGATGCCAGTGACGTCGCTATTGGTGCAGTACTCGAGCAGGTGGTCAAAGGCTCGCCCCGCCCATTGGCCTTCTTCAGCAGAAAACTGTCCAAGGCAGAATCGGGTTATTCTACCTTCGATCGAGAATTGCTGGCGGTGCACTTGGCTGTCCGTCACTTTCGCCATTTCTTAGAAGGTACGCCCTTCGTCATTCGCACAGACCACATGCCCCTGGTGCACGCCTTCACTCGACAGTCTGACGCCTGGTCCGCCTGTCAACGCCGACATCTCTCCGCCGTGCCTGAATACAATTGCACCCTCCAATACGTCCCTGGGAAAATGAATCCCGTTGCCGATGCCCTGTCAAGAAACACGTTGGCTGCCGTTCAACTGGGATTGGATTACAACGCCCTGGCTGCAGCCCAACGAAAGGATCCAGAGTATCAAGCTTGTAGGACGTCCCTCCGTTGGGAGGATTTTCCCCTCGAAGACTCCAACACCACCCTCCTCTGTGACGTCAGTACTGGTAGACCGCGACCTTGGATTCCTGCTCCCATGCGCCGACAGGTGTTTGATCTCATCCACGGCCTTTCACATCCCTCGTGCCGTTCTACTGCACAGCTGCTGAAGGCAAAGTTCATTTGGCACGGCATTTCTAAGGATGCTAAGGATTGGGTCCGTGCCTGTACTTCTTGCCAAACTTCCAAAGTACATCGACACACGGATTCAGGAGTGGGCACCTTTCCTCAACCTCAGCGTTGTTTCGCACACATTCACGTCGACGTTGTAGGCCCCCTACCCACATCACAAGGACATCGTTACCTGTTTACCGTCATTGACCGCTCCACTCGTTGGCCTGAAGCCATTCCCATGGAAACTGCAACGTCCGCCTCATGTACATCTGCCTTACTCTCTGGATGGATTTCAAGATTGTTTATCCCTGAGCATATTACTTCTGACAGGGGAACCACTTTCACCTCTCAATTATGGACGTCATTAGCGAATCTCCTGGGCATCACCCTCCATCAGACAACGGCCTACAACCCCGCTGCCAATGGAATGGTTGAACGTTTTCATCGCACCCTCAAAGCAGCTTTGATGTCCCGCTGCAAGGATTGCAACTGGTTTACTCAGCTTCCCTGGGTCCTCCTGGGACTAAGGACCACTCCTAAAGACGCCCTCGACGTCTCGGTAGCCGAAATGGTGTATGGCGACCCGTTGGTCTTCCCTGCCGAATTTTTTCCTTCTACAACCTCCTCCGACGATCTCCAGCGCATACGTCACGTCGTGGGAAAATTTACTCCGTGCCGCCAGACTTACAAGCCCCCAGCGAAGCATCACATACCAACGGACTTGCACTCTGCAACGCACGTCTTCCTGCGCAACGACACCAGCAAGCCACCACTAACGCCCCCTTACACGGGACCTTTCCTTGTGATCCGACACAGTCCGAAAGCATTCCTCCTAAACATTCGGGGCAAAGAAGACTGGGTCTCCATTGATCGTCTAAAACCTGCTTATCTTCTGCCAGATGACCCGCCTACAGTTCGCCTCTCTAGATCAGGGCGCCCTATTTAACATGTACAGTATGTCATTTTTAGGGGGGGAGCCATTTACCAACCGTGTTTCACACAATTGTACATAATTCCTTTTGTATATATTATGCTTGTATCTTCGCTCTTCCCTCGCACTAAAACGAACATGAAAATTCATGTCTGGCTTTTCCTCTGTGATATTGTCTGTCTTGTGAACTTGTCATGTCCTGTTGCCTTAAGGTTTTGTATATAAGGAGAGTGTTCCACAATAATATAACTCAGTCGTTTCCAATCTGCCTTTGAGTTCACACCCTTACTCGGCGCCGTCACAGTAGAGACTAATAGTTAGCAATTGATATATGATATTTATTTATTACAATATAAAATAAGACTTGTAATACCTAAATGAAATTATCGAGTTCTTTTGATGAATACAGTGATAGTTGTACAGCAAATGATCTATGTTGAAACTTCTTATGTTATATTGAAGTCAAAATCGAGGACATATGAATGCATATAGAATAATATGGTTGCTACACTGGTGTCAAATCGTATCTCGAACGTATGCAAGAAGTGATTTGACTTCGTCTTCATTTGTGAAATTTATAAGAAACCATTGTAAAGTGAAGTGAGTCTAGTAATTCTTAATGATTAGAAAAAAAGGTGTTTTTGTTGAATTTAAATGTATATGTACCGGAAACAATTGGTATGATAAATACTTGTCCAGATGAAGTCAAACTTGAACACATACGAACGCAAATACTAAAGAAATGGTTGCAACGTGTCCCTGACTGGTAAACGCCAGACTGGAGTTCGAGTACCGCTCAAACTCGTTAGTTTGTTTGGTCGTTGCCACCTCACCATCTTTGTGAGCTAAGTATGGGTGGTTTGGGGGAGCCTATAGGTATATCTGCTGAGTCATCAGCAGCCATTGCCACGCCCTCCTTGGTCCTAGCTAGGGAAGAGAGGGGGCTTGGGGGATGATCATATGTATATATGGTCAATCTCTAGTGCGTTGTCTTACTCGATAGGGCAATGTCACTATCTCTTGCCTCTGCCATTCGTGAATGGCCTTTAAACCTTTAAATGGAATTATCAACGAAGAAGAGAATAGCAAATAAAAGAGGAACTGGTAATCAATGGTGATGGAAAAAGGAAGAGTAACCACAGGAAAGAAAACAGTCCTCAAAGAACATAATGCATAGATATACAATCAACGCGACAGAGAGATAAAATAAACAATTAGAAAACAAGAGGAGGCTAAAAACAATAGACTTGTACAAGTAAGTAAAAAAAAATAATTAGTGGAGAATAAAAAAGAAAGCGTACAATCACATGGGACTGAAAACAAATTCCTCTTGAGAAAGACGCTTTTATAAAGAAAATTACGGGAATTTAGG
>NC_090749.1:62792189-62797189 GCF_036898095.1 Palaemon carinicauda
CTTTGTTTCTGGCCTCGTATGCTACCTGGTGTTTATCAGCTGATCTTGACAGACGAAATCTTTATAGTGCAACCCCAGTCTCGTACACTGTTGCCAGACGTCCGATAACTTCGCCAAAAAGTAATTTCTTGCAAGTTGTTTATTGCAGATTATCCAATCCAATGAAGCCCCAAATGTTCCGGGAGATTTTCTTTTTTTCGAGTTTATTAACTTCTTTTCCTTCTTCTTTGTTATCTTCTTTCTTTCCTGTTTCTTTTCATGCACATGAAATAAGGGTTTTGATTTGCGTAATCCAAGGAGTCGTATGAAATGTGGGAAAATTAAAACTTTTGTAACATTATTCCAAAGTTATTTTATTTATATCTAGGGTAGTGCCATAGTCTCTGTACCATGGTCTTTCACTGACTTGGTTTAGAGTTCTCTTACTTGAGGGTACACTTGGGCGCACTATTCTATCTTGTTTCTCTTCCTCTTGTTTTGTTAAAGGTTTTATAGTTTATATATGAAATGTTTATTTAAATGTTGTTATTGTTCTTAAATTTATTGTAGTTTTTCATTATTTCCTTTCCTCACTGGGCTATTTTCGCTGTTGGAGCCCTTGGGCTTATAACATCCTGCTTTTCCAACTAACAACCAACCACTTCGAGCTCAATTTCTTTAGGTCTACCCACCAGGTTTGAAAAATAACTTTCATTTGAAGGACGTATTAGTTATAGCGTTGACGTATGGTACCAAACAATGGTTTGCTTAATAGGCCTGTTGGAAAGGTCACTGCCTGGTGATCTGCCAGACAAGGGTTCGAGTCCCGCTCAAGCTCGATAGTTTCTAGTAGTGTTTGTAACCTCACCATCCTTAAAAGGTAAAGATTAGGGGTTTGGGGGAGCCTAGAAGTCTGCGTGCTGAGTCATCAGCCAGGTAGCTGATTTTATATATATATATATATATATATATATGTGTGTGTGTATATATATATATATATATATATATATATATATATATATGGTCAGTCTCTAGGGCATTCTCCTACTAGGGCATTATCACTGCCCCTTACCTCTGCCATTAATGAGGCACCTTTAAATCTATAATGGCTCTTCTGACATGTTCAAAAGTGCAAACCCTGACCTGCAGTTCCGATTTTCCATCGTTTATTGCATTACGCCAATGACTGCGGTAAGTGGGTGTCTAATTCTTCAACCTGTAGAACTATTGGTAAGTTGATTGTCGTTGGAAAATGACTTATTTTTATTTTAATGGAAATCCTTCAATGTCTTTGTTTTTCCTTTAGACTGAACCTCCTCAAACATATTAGGGAAGTGTACGACTACTCTATGAACAGTTGCAGTTTTAAAATAATAGTTTTTTTGAGATTTTTTTTTCTATAAACAACAAAGGCAGCAGTTTCGAGTCCACTGCAGGACTAAGACCTCAGACATGTATTTATTTGTATATGAGGTCCGGCCAGTTTTTCTACCAACGATGGCCAACTGAGGAGTGGTGATGGTGGGAGGCTTTATTCTGATCACTCACAGTAAACCAGCCTGGTAGGGTTGGTGGCCCTGACTACTACATCTCGTTAAGGTATCCCCACTCAGAGAGGATTTTTTTTTTTTTTTTATAATAAACGCTGCCATAAATTTATGCTGAAGCCTATGAAATGAAGGCATTTTTCTATAAAAATAGACCTGTTCAGGAGTTACGATCTTAACATAAATATTTGTATAAACTCGGAGCTTAATTTCATAAAAATTACTGATGTTTTATTGGATTTCAGCGCTAACTCCTTAAATGAGCTTCAAAAATCTACATAGATGCCTTTTATTTCGAGACATTTGCATAAGTTTCATTAAAATTTCAAGTATTTTATGAACCACTCTAGTCCAACAAACAAAACAAAAAATGCATTTTTTCATCTATCCCTCAATTTATTTGGATAGGTCATTAACCTACATGCAATTTACGTTTCAAAATTTCATGAAATTCATCATTTAGTTTTTCCGAGTGATCCATAAATGTAATTACATTGACGAACAAAAATATGTTCACATTTAACACCAATTTTGTCCGGATTGTCTCATCGCCCAAAGGGGAAAATGGAGTTATGATTACATAGCGTTGCATGGAGAACGTTATGAATAATTTTAACAATTGTATACAAATTTGATAATATTTAATTGTGGAAAATCACCAATTAAATTTGAACACAATTCCTGTCCCGAACATTGTTTTAAAATTCCAAAATAATCCGTTGAGTCATTATATGATCTCTCCAATCTAATAAAAAGCATGTATATGACTATATATATATATATATATATATTATATATATACAATACATATATATATATATATATATATATATATGTATATATAAATATATATATATATATATATATATATTTATATATATGTATATATATTATTATATATAAATATATATATATATATATATATATTTATATATATATATATATATATATATTTATATATATATATATATATATATATATTCCTATCACTGGAAATCGCAGTGTACCACAATTTTCTCAAACAGCTATGTGGTAGTTAAGTAAGAGGGAGAGGGTGGGAAGGGTTGAATCTGTGTATGCATTGCTATCTAAATATTTACCCGTCTTTTTTGGCGGGTCGCGTACAATAGTTACATAAAAAGAAATAAATGAATATCAAGTAAAAGAATTGAATGTGGAAGCGTCAACTTTGCTAACATATATATGTAGAGATACAGAGTTTCTCATTTGATTAAAGAGGACAAGAACGCCTGATATCGGTGTATTGCTCTTTACACTTTGAGATGATTTTAATTTTCCCGTCAGTTTGATCAAAGTCTAAAAGCTTATGGGATGGATGTTCTGAGGCTTCCTTTATTATTATTATTATTATTATTATTATTATTATTATTATTATTATTATTATTATTATTTGCTAAGCTACAACCCTTGTTAGAAAATCAGACGCTATAAGCGCGATGGCTCCAACAGTGAAAACAGTCTGCTAAGGAAAGGAAATAAGGAAACTGCACTAAAAAAATTAACAATTAAAATAATTTAAGAAGAGTAACTAAATTAAAATAAATATTTTCTTTATAAACTATAAAAACTGAAAAAAAAAACAAGAGGAAAAGAAATAATATTGAATAGTGTGCCCGAGTGTACCCTCAAGCAAGAAAACTCTACCCTAAGACAATAAAAGACCATGGTACAGAGAGCTATGGCACTACCCAAGACTAGAAAACAATGGTTTGATTTTGGAGTGATCTTCTCCTAGAAGAGCTGCTTACCATAACTAAAGAGTCTCTTCTATAATTACTAAGTGAAAAGTAGCCTCTGAATAATTACAGAGCAGTAGTTAACCCCAAGGGTGAAGAAGAATTGTTGGGTAATCTCACCGTTATCAGGTGTATGAGGACAGACGAGAATCTGTAAAGAATAGGCCAGAAGTCTGAATAAAATACAAAAGTACAGGAAGAAAACATGGCGAGGGTTAAATTCATTATGGTGGCGATAGACCCGAAGAAGGAAAATAAGGGTTAGGAAGAATTGAATTCTTAACCTTGATAATAGAGGGAAGGAAGTACTCTCTCTCTCTCTCTCTCTCTCTCTCTCTCTCTCTCTCTCTCTCTCTCTCTCTCTTTACATATATATATATTTATATATATATATATATATATATATATATATATAAATATTTATATATATGTATATATATATATATAAATATATATACATATATATATATATTATATATATATATATAAGGATTTACTTGTCGCCCTGATCAGCAAGCTTTTAATGGGCAAAGCCATCTATACTAGGTTGGTTTGCTGTGAGCGATCACACTTTGAAACTCCGACTATCCGTAATATGCACTGGCCAGCATGATGATGAAAACTTTCCAAACCTCAGACATGAATAAGGACACGCCTGAGGCCTTTGTCCTGCAGTGGACTAGAAACGGTGCCATATGTTGTATATGCATTGTGTATGTGACTGATACTCTCTCTCTCTCTCTCTCTCTCTCTCTCTCTCTCTCTCTCTCTCTCTCAGTAACCTGTAATTAACTCGGATGTTTTGAGGCCATTCAATTACCAGTACGTTTCCCGTGTTAATGAATGTTATTTAAAATGCGATATTAATAAGCGATATTGTCCATCCATAAACACTGACTGGCATCTCAAATGCTTCTGATTTCTGTCAGATTTTCTGTAAAATTTGAAGTAAATAATCTTTGTTTCATCATTTTTATTACCTTATCCAAAAATGAGCATTCATTTGCCATGTTAGATTTTTACGTGAAGGTTTCAAGATAATATGGTAATTTCATACATATTTTTGTCTTCTTTTTCATAATAACGGCAGTCAATTATGGGATGTGTCTCATGTAAAGGATAATTTTCAATAATTTCCATTATTAAATATGCAAAGAAAGTTTTAATATTTTCCCGTTAATTTGCATCAGTAATAAGAAAAATCTTTGGATTGATTTGGTGGTGTTTCCGGGCCGGTTAATCGGTAGTGATAATTACACATAAATATATACAACAGCAATAAATACAGTCATATCTTGTCCAATGCAGGACAAAGACCTCAGGCATGTATTTATTCATGTCTGGTGTTTTGTCAGTTTTCATCAATACGTTGGCCATTGCGAATTGATGATGGTGGAAGATTTTCATTTGATCGTTCACAGGAAACCAACCTATTATGGAGGACCCTTACAAGTACAGCTTTGCTGATCATGGAGATACACAGACCCCCTTCACCATGTTAAGTTATTCAACTCAGATATAGAATATATATGTACATTATATATATATATATATATATATACATATATACGTATATATAGATATATATAGAGTATTTTTATATATATACATATATATATATATATGTATATATATATGTATATATATATATATATATACGTGTATATATATATATATATATATGTGTGTGTGTGTGTGTGTGTATACACGTATATAT
>NC_090749.1:62804689-62809689 GCF_036898095.1 Palaemon carinicauda
TCATTGAAAGTTGTTGAATTTATTGCATTTAATAATAATGAAATAGTTCCCCATATATTATCTGTTAACTGCAACTGAATTTTACTCATAGAAAAATGCCTTAATGTTATTTTCTAAATATGTATCAGACGATTTTCATCATTGAAAATAACTAAGGCAAATTGGCTTTTTTTACAAAAACGTTAACTAATTACACTCCAAAAGCACCTCAAAGCATTTTCATCAGGTTAAAATCACTTAAACGTTACAATGTCTTCTTCTTCTTTTTCTTCTTCTTATTTTCTTTTTCTTCTTTTTCTTCTTCTTATTTTCTTTTTCTTCTTTTTCTTCTTCTTATTTTCTTTTTCTTCTTTTTCTTCTTCTTGAGCAAATAAACCTCAGGTGCAAAAAAATTACAGCAAAGCAAACTGTCTCTGTTGACACTGTGGCACCTCCACTGGGAGTTGGAGAAGCCTTAGACCTGCAATGTATGTTTTGCTCTGTAATGTTCTTATGTGTGTATATTTGGATGGATTGAATGCCTGGTACGCTTTTGAGTATGTTTCTCATATATATATATATATATATATATATATGTACTATATATATATATATATATATATATATAAATCATCATCATCATCATCATCATCAGACTTTGCTAGTCAACTGTAGGACCAAGGTCTCAGACATGCCCTTCTACGCGCGTCTGTTTATGTTCTTTTTTTACTAGTATATACCCGCAAATTTTCAGAGCTTGTCAATCCACCGTCTTATCTTCCTTCACCAGACATGAATACACACACACACACACACACACATATATATATATATATATATGTTTATATATATATATATATATATATATATGTATATATGGATTTGTGTATGTGTGTACATGGACAGGGCTCACAGACTTGGGGTAACTGATATTAGAATAAAAAAAAACACGAGGAACCACTAATACACTTTATGAATACTGACTGGTTTCCAAACATTTGGAAAACAGAAAAGGAGGTAAGGTACAGCTATCAGCAAAGGAGAGAAACGTCTCAGAATGACAGTCGAGATAAATAGGTGATCACCAGACTTTGGAAAACAACTTTAATTCTCTTATATTTTTTTGATATAGAAATAGGGGATTAGGATAATATTAGTTATGAAAATAATAATATGAATATATGAACGAGTGAGGGTCAGAAAGTATAAGCAGAAAGATTTGATGATAAATCAGAGAGAGAGAGAGAGAGAGAGAGAGAGAGAGAGAGAGAGAGAGAGAGAGACGTGGCAATAGTGGAGGAATCCGTCTCAAACCGAGTCCCATCCCCTTTCGGTAATTTCTTGTTGGATTTGGACGATAATTGGAATTTTTTCTAAACTTTCTTTTAAGAAGCTGAATTTTTTATAGTTCTTTTCAAATCATTATAAGGAGCCAGTTTCTTTGTAGCTGGCCAAATAGTTGCATTATTTCTATATCTAGCGTAGATAGAAATTATGCTGTTTTCTTGGACATATTTTACACTGGTAAAGAGATTTACCAGTTTAAACGATATAAAGGTTTTAACATTACCTACAAAGGATATAAAGGATAAGATACACTCGTCTTTTGGAATTTGCATGTTTTTTTTTCTTTAAATGTATTGTTCATCTGAGCTACGTTAAGCAATATTTTTTAACAGAAAATATTTCTAAGTTTTTACTCTTTAGCAATACAATTAGGTTTTCAGTGCTCTATGGTTTCCTGTTATCATAATAAAAAACATACTTTTCTGTTGTTCGTAATGCATCATCTAATAAAATATCTGGGTATTTGCATTCCTTGCTTAAGTTTCATATAATTTATTATCAATCTATTAAAGGTTACGAACCAGTATTGCTCTTAAAAGTATTGATGTGGATACTGATTTTCTAACTATTGCCATGATATGAAGTTACATTATGCAAAAGTATCGTTGAGTCTTCTATATTTATTTCCATCATTACATATGCTTATACAGCAATCTAGGAGCTACAATTATTCCCCTATCCAAAAGGTATAAAAATAACTTTTTGGCAAATCACATAGTGTCATTAATAAAGGCCTTTGTCCATATATTCAACAAAGGGCTTTCAAAATGTGGTCTCCATGGATGAATAATCAGGATCTTCAGGTGTTTCTTGAGGCCCTGGTACCATAAGGCCCTTGAATTGAATTACAAACTAAAAGGGAATTTCTCTCTCTCTCTCTCTCTCTCTCTCTCTCTCTCTCTCTCTCTCTCTCCATTATTATTATTATTATTATTATTATAATTATTTACAACTGTAATTGGAAAAGCAGGATGCTATAAGCCCAGAGGTTCTCTCTCTCTCTCTCTCTCTCTCTCTCTCTCTCTCTCTCTCTTTCATTATTTGATTTGCCTCGTTTCTATGCCGAGTATGAATCATTCATAGGAGAACGTACGCACACACCAAATAAAGACGAATAACTTGATTGGACGTGCATTTTTCGTCTCAATTTATTAGTTTATTAATTCTGTATTTCATTTTATTTCCGCATATTCATTCAGTATTGTACACAAACGATAAGCTCTTTGATATTTTGATCCTTTTGAACTGCAAAATATCACTGATGAGAGAGAATGACTGGCATTTTTTTAACGTAAAGAGGAAATGTGGTGTTTACATACACCTGACAGCCAGAGTTACTAGATACCGCCATGAATTTAACAATCCACGGCTTGAGTTACCAGATACTGCCATACGCTATATATTGTTTATTGATATAATCCAGATACATCTATGTGGTAACTATTATCTAAAACAAATTACCAAGTGTATATAGAGTTAATATATCTAGTTATATGATGCTTATTCCTATTACTGTATGATTTAAATCATATTACCAGAAGGCTGCTCAATGTTCCATTTAACACACAAACTAGTTGCAAGATACGGCTTTGTAATGTCAGAGTTTGCGGAGTGCACACCATATATTGAATTTCTTTGGGTCTTGAATTGTAGAAGGCTACTACTTTTAAGGCATGTTATGCACCTATATTAGGTCAAGATACAATATATATATATATATATATATATATATATATATATGAAATATTTGTTAATCTTATTGGTTATTATCGTTAAATATTATTTGAGTACAAATATTTCTGAATATTTTCATGTTTAACACACCAATAACCCTACGTAAAGATTTTCACCCTCCCTTACTTCCATTATGAAGAGGAATGATCTAACCTCTTTGAAATCTTACTAAGAAAAGACCAGGTGACCTGACCTAATTATATAAAGGAAGATGAATACTTAACATAATGGAATTTGTTAATGTATCCCCTTTCGTTGGTACCTGGTTTTCTTTAGCCTTTAAACTCGGGTAGCGCTAGTATTGCCATCTTTCAAGTTTCCATATATTTATCTTTTAACCACAAGTGCTAATATGACGTAACAACGGAACCTTTTGCTACTGTGTGTCATACTGGATTTAGGATGTTTCCTTTTCGATATTTTCATTATTGTGATTTTTTCTAATGTTATGATATGCATTAAACAAGAATAAATATTCTTCATATGAGAAACTTCTGGACAGGCAAACAAGTACATAGAAAGTAGAATTCAGGTATAATAAACAATAAAATCGACTTGTTCACCCAGCTACTAAAGGGTGGATTAGTTTGTAGTGATTCAGAGGAGAGGTTTGAATCCGGGTAGATGCTCTTATCATATTGAAAGCCTCTTAGGGTATTTTATTCCAGAAGTAGAGGGAATTTGATAATAAAAACTGTTTGAGGGTTTAACATTTGAAAGTATGATTTTCACGTATGTTAGTGTCAAAACTATCTTTGTATATATGTGAATGTAAATATATATTATACACACACATACACACAAAACAACAACAAATGTAGCCGTTTCTATTCCACTGCATGACAAACGCCTCAGCCTTATGTTTATTCATGTCTGCGGTTTGGCTAGTTTTCTTCACCACGCTGACCAGCGCGGGTTGGTGATGGTGTGAGACTTTTGTTTGATCACTCATAGTAAACCAACCTATTATGGGGTCCCTGACTAGTACAGCTTTGTTGATCATGGCAATAAACAAACCCTTTCACCCCATTAAGATGTTCATATTCAGAAAGCCTACATGGCTGAGGACCATGAAGCGCGAAGTGGGAGATGATGAATGGAGAAATATTGAATTAAAAACTCAAGGCAGAGACGACTGGTGAAATCTAACCGAGGCACTTTACGTCGATACGAGTAAGTGAGGATGATGATGATGATGAGTTGATATATATATATATATATATATATATATATGTCTGTAGGCTATATTATTTCTGTAATATGGGATTGTCTAGTCTTTTCCAAACCATAGTGCGGTAAATAACTATAAAGTAAAAGGCAGAATACTAAAGAAGTTTGTTTATGTCAGACAATATCAAAGCTATATGTGAAAGCATGCAACGTAAACCTTAGAATCTAGAATAAGAAGAGAAAATTGAATAATTCCTACATGTGGTATATTGTTATTCCTAGAACCTGGAAGGATTGAATTCCAACAAAGATATCAGATGTACAACATGTACTGAGGGGTGAAGATTCCACCTGCATACACACACTGGATCAGTGGGAAAAAATCCCATTGTAAACAATGAAAAAGTAACTTGCGGAGGTGGAAGGAATCCCATAGATGAGTGATTCATTTGGGTACGTGAAAATTAAACAATCCCCTGGTTATTTCATAGTAAATATATTTAATGAAAGAGATGAAGGAAGGGCTGCATAAATTAGTAATTACACCAAATGAATTATTCGAAATGAAGATTTTTTTTTAACTGAATAAACGGCCCAAGGACTTAATATATACATGTTTTGCTTGATAAGAATTAGAATATTCTCTCTCTCTCTCTCTCTCTCTCTCTCTCTCTCTCCATAATATATATATATATATATATATATATTTATATATATATCTATATATATATCTATATATATATATATATATATCTATATATAATATATAT